>NC_135161.1:1058139-1336729 GCF_050948215.1 Halictus rubicundus
GTGTACAAAAATATCCGTTCGCTCTAAGACACTGAATCTAGTTGGTTTAGTTAGTCTAGTTAATCCGTACAGCAATAGTAACAATAATAACAATATTAATAATAACATAAAGAATAGGTAATCGCGTTGTTGAGTGTAAACATAGGATCAACCATCCGCAAGTAAATACTATTCATCGCAGACAATTTGTGTAGCATGATTCTTGACAGTGTCGAAGAATCTCTGATCTCTGAAAGTACTCACCGTTCCAGCGCAGCAGCTTCCGATATCGTTCCTTCCTCCTTCTCCACGTTTGCGAGGCCTTTGTCCTCGCTTTTTTGCGGTCGTCTGGTTGGTTCCGACTTTTACGCGTTAGCAAGAACCTCCGAAAAATCGTTCGCCTTGTGTCAAGATGCCGTAATCCGAGAAAGCAGCAGGAGGTACAGATCAAGTGAAAGGAAGTTATGATTTAGGTTTCCGTTAGAGGCTAATAGACCAACAGTTGAGAGAGTGAACAGTTTTATTCTGGTGAATAAAAATACATTCTCTGTTCTTGCATATTTCTTGGTTAGGCATAAGAACTTGTTTGATCATCGCGATACAGATTCTATCGACAAAGTGACAATCTCCACTTCTGGTTAGGCTTGGCGAGAATGCATTATGTCAGCTTCATTAACGAATAACATCATTTTCCGTATAAATTTTTTATTTTAAACCACCTACTCTGCCATTTATAAGTATTCAGACATCCAGAAATTTCAGACCAGTAACGTATTAATGTAAACGTATTGTTGATAGTTGAACAATTTGTTATATGTGTGTATATATGACCAAGTGTTATTAATGTTTCAAAATTTCTCTTCAACTGGTTTTGTATTCGCACAGCCGTTATTCAAATATTTGTCATTCGATTCTAAACTTTTTATTTAATTCGTCCCATAATTTGAAATTACTCCGTTTTATTCTTACGTTTTCAAATCATAAATAACTCAGAATTCTTCGAAATTGTTGGAATTTATTTCATAAATAGAACAAAATTAATCTGTTATTTCTTTAGAAAGAAGGATCGTTTGAATCGGCTTTTGATATACATTGTATCTGCAGGTAATATACATTGTATGTTGTCCCCGGCGTGGGACCCTCGACATCATCTATGAAATGATCCCACCACCATGGGTCACCATCATGGGACATCATCTATGTATTGAAATGATTACCTGTGTTGTTCAATAATAACGCAATATACATTGTACACAGTAATAAACTAACAAGAAGATATCTGTAGGTTATTTCGGTAATATCCGCAAATAATCAAATGTATGGGTATCATTGAACCGTAGTATGAACACTAACAATGATCGGCCTTGAATCGTTTTATGAAATTACTCTATAACAAGACGATTGTTGATTATATACACTTGTTACGTATGGAGGCGCTCTCTCGATTAGAATTTTCTAATTTCTCTTCCTGAGAACGAAAAGCATCCCAACAGGCTCCTTTTCTCTATGGAAAGATACCGTATGATTTATTTATGTGAAAATCTGAACACTCCCTTCTGGAATCCGTCAATTAAGTTTCTGATTTTAAATAACCTAGATAACCTCTTATTAACCTCTTTTAACAAATATCTAACTGAGGCCCGTTTTAATTAAAAGCGACAAAAAACGAAAGTGTGACCCTACGTGACATCAAATTCTAAAGAGAGCACCACATTCATTCTTAAGGTATATAAACCCGCTCATTTTCATCCTCTTCGGTCAGTAATCGTGCAGTCACGTGTAGAGTCACGCCGTGTCACATTCTTAAGAGTCAATTCTAGTGAGATCGGGTTGAAATCCCCTTCGAATCAAGTTAACCTTATAGATTCCGATATTTCGGTAAAACTTCTATTTGGCATTCAGCAATTACTCTTACACCCCGCACTGCCAGTGCGTTATCACCGAGCATCTTCTAGGTAACAATATTTCCATTGTGTATCGTACTTTCAATTCAGTCGCGACACCAACAATTGTAATACACATTTAATTCAGAATATATTCGTGTTGTTTAACTCTTAATTATTTCCCAATATAATAACCAATTGTCCAACCTAATAATTGAACATTCCCACACGATACAATCTCACCGCTCGGGTTGTATCAATTCAATTATATTAGTTACGAGGCCTACTAACTACCCTAGCGGCTCCTTGATTTGGCATCAGGTTCGTCCGCGACATACCATAGTCCAAACAGAGATTTCTCCAACCTAGTGGTTTCCCAATTACGCATTGGGTTTAGTGTTCCTTCTCGAGAATTTTTTCTTGAGAATTTCTCGAGAAATTTAAATCTAGGAAAATTCTTATGAATCTCATTTATTTTATAACATATTTTCAGAAATGAATTTTCAGTTAACTCAAATTGCATATTACTAATCAATCGCGTACGTATAAGCATATCTACAGGCAGCATATCAACGCCAACGTATGCATGTTAGTTAGCATGTGAGATAATGCACACCCAAAAAGACACCCAATCTTCAGCAACTTCTGGATGTTTTGTATACGATAAAGCCAACATCCACACAAAATGAAAGAAATTTTTCTACGGTTACAGATTTTGTTACAAAAAAAAAGAAGTAGATTGTCTGATTCTACATTAGACGCATTATGCTCCTTAAGAAATCATTTCAAAACAAAAGCGTAATTTTTCACTTTATAAAAGTTTGGTTTTAAATAAATAAATTTATCGGTTATATTTAGCGTCTATTTTTTCCTTGTTTTTAAAGTTATGTACATATTGAACAGGAATAAACACTGAGCTAAAGTTTTTTGCCCTTTCGATAAATATTATTAACGATATTCCAAATATTATAAGTTTCACAATATTTTTTTATTTTATTAAAAATTCTCGAGAATTTTCGAGAAATATAGTCTTATTTCTCATTTCTCGAGAAATGAAAAATGTTGAGAAATCAGGAACACTAATTGGGTTCGTCCACGAAAACTATACCAATCTAGCGGCTTCCTGATTTCGCATTAGGTTCGTCCGCGATGTTATACAACCACCTAGCAGCTCCCCGGTTTCGCACCGGATTTGTCCACGTACCTAACTAACAAATTGGAACCATATTCCTAGGATAATAACCCTTCGCTGGCCTCTCGCGTTGCTCGCAGCCCTGGCTCGTAACACTTATTCCAACCAGATATCCATCTTATTTAATAAGATGCATACGAATTAACCAAACTGAAGATTCCTCAAATTTAAATTTTACTTTTGTTCTTACCGAATAAAATATTTTAACACTTTATCTTACAAACTGTTGTCGCAGTTACAGTTGTTAAATTCACACTTTCCTAGTTGTTTTTACATTTCATGTGAATGGTTCGGTTTGATGTATAAAATTTTGTATATCATATAACTCTGGTTATGGTTAAACTTCACCTTGACAACCCAGAAATTTTTAGCTGTACACTAGTTCAAAAGGTATGCGTGTTTAAACTTGAGCGAATTTAAGCGTTTTTGACAGGTAGAGGCATCACCACAGACGAGGTATAGGAGTAGACCAATCACCCAATGTATTTTTCTGTCTCACGCTCGGGGGGCTCTAGAGCCCCCGTACCATTCCGTGTCACATCCTACCGTATCATCCAGAACTGATATTGTGGAACCGATATTCTACAATGGCGCTGTTGCTGATATAATTTTAAATCTCATGTCGAGGATTCATATGATAAATGAAACAAAAGAATGTTGTTTCCTCTTAATTCCATTACGGCTGACACGCGAGTGCATCGAAGGAGACGTAATGTAATAATAATAATAACGTAACGTCTCCGGCTGAGAATATTTTGGTCCCGGATCGAATCCCGCATGGAATGATTTTTTTTTTCGTTAAACACTTTTTTCTTGTTCTTTCTACTACGTCAGCCTTCTTCCCTGTGCAATTACAACTACAACAGTGTAATAACATAATTATAAGAAATTAAATTAGTTTAATATTAGCCAAAAGTAAGAACTTAGTTTAAATTTAATTTAATAAAATACGACGTTGATATCACTAATTTCATTTGACTATTTAATAGCTACCTACTCAATCTACTTCTGATATTGCTTTTCATTTGCAGCGTATATATTCTAATAAATTTAATTATTTGGGATTGATAAAAGATTGAACAACAATATTTATAATAACTAGTTTTGAACATTTTTTAAGGGTAATTAAATTTAAAAAACAAAAAGAATTATTTAAAAATACAAAATATATTTCAGTACATACCATTAAACCCGATTCTTTTTAATTTTTTCAGTTTAAATTTCACTTTGATATCTTTTTTAGTTCAAAAGTTATAGCAAAATATGCGCCTCGCCGAACCGGGAATCGAATGCGCTACTTCCAGACATAGTTGGGCACTATTTAGATAACAAATTATTTAAATAACGATTCGAATAAAAGATACTTTAACTTTATTCGTTATTCGAAGGTTCGAATAAAAAAAGTATCTTTGTCGAATAAATAATTTTATTCGACGAGAATTTATCCGATGAATAAAGATAATTTTTTTTATTCGAAGCGGATTTATTCGAACTTGGAACAATTTTTTCATCTTTTATCTGTATCGTTTATTCGAAGGCTTCGAATAAACAGCAACGAGGTCCGACGAGAGCCGAACTTCAAAGACCCAGCGACTGACAAACGGCATACAATGTAAGCAGATGGAGAATCGCGAACGAATGCAAGTTTAACTTTTAGATTTTTCAATATACCACCATAAAATTGCGACGAGTGAATTGAGGGGCTTTTCCTGATGAAAATGAGTCCAAATTCGAGTGTAATCGAACAAATTTATTGATACGTAATGTTACGATAAAAATTACATTCTTATTGAAGATAGTCCAAATGATGTCGTGTTTGGACTCATTTTGATCGGGACAAGCTCCACAGCTCATTCGTATTAACAATATTATTCTGATTAAAAACATAAAAGCATAAATTGCCAATAATGCACGATTCTCCATCTGCTTACATTGTAGGCCGTTGGTCGGTCGCTGGTCTTTGAAGTTCCGAGCTCGTAGAGTCGCGAGATATCGGTGTGAAACAACTACCAATCAAATTTCAAAACTTCATTGTTTTTCAGGATTTTTTTATGGGACTTGCGCCAACTAATTCGTGGCATTCTTCTGATTAAAATGACACTAAACACGGTACAAATTGGACTGTATTTAGCATTTTTATCCGTAGATTTATTCGAAGGCTTCGAATAAATCTTCGGATAACTTTTGCCAGCTCGACGAATAAACGGCGACGAAGGCCGACGAGGACCGACGAGCGCCGAACGTCGAAGACCCAGCGACTGCCAAACGGCATACAATGTAAGCGGATGGAGAATCATGCATTATTGGCAATTTATGCTTTTATGTTTTTAATCAGAACAATATTGTTAAGACGAATGAGTTGTAGAGCTTGTCCCGATCAAAATGAGTCCAAACACGACATCATTTGGACTGTCTTTAATGAGTGTTTGGAACTATAGCGAAAGGAAAGAGGTATAGGTTGCGATAGAGACAGGTAGAGAATGAACGTGGACTGTATGAAATAATAAACAATATATTAACAGAAAGTGGAGAGTGTACAAGAAAGCGGTGAAACGAGAAAGGTATAAGACAGCGGCGAATAGACGGAGATGAGAATAGAACGCACAAATCGTGAAGCACACGATTTGGGAGAGAAGAGAGTCGTGAAGCGCACGAGAAACCGATAAATAAGCGACTATGATCGAGCGATCGAATATGCCAAAAAGCCTCGTTTCGCGGTTATCGCGGGTTATTTATACTATGCGTGGCCACCGGCGTCGGAAGGAATAAGGAGTGGGGTTTTTAGCTAGCGCACGAGGGCAATGCCCTAACGGCCGCTGCTGCACAGGAAACAAGGACGGTGGGTGACGGGTTTGATATTTTGGAATATGGGAACGGTGGCTCACGCGACAAGTAAACGTTTAGAAGTAAACACAAAGTTTACGTCTGAGTGCGTTCACCCGGTCTCGGCGCCGTGCTCGATCAGCTGGCTATTGTCAGCGCCGAGACACGGTCGCACCGAGGCCGCTCGCCTGCGGATTAGGTCGCAAAAACTATGGCACAAGAAATGATGTTTGCGTTACCGAGATTCTCGGTAACGCCTGCAGTGATTTCGAACATTCCGCCCGCCTTCGACAATCGTCGAATGAAATGAACGCGCGCGGGCGAGCGGGATGCTAATGAACGTTGGTGAATGAATGAATGACGCGATGAGCTTACATACTACGGTGCGGTGGGGTACACGTTGTCGAAAGGATATTGTTCGCGAGGAGCCCGTCGTTTACGCGTCTGCCGCGCAATGCAGGGGGATGAGCTTTGTCACCGGTCGCTGGCGCCGCCCGCCATCGGATGCACCGGAGTCGTAGGGAGATGCGGCGCTCGTCGGAGGTGTGCTGCTCCTTGGCCCCTCTGGGTTGGTGAGCCAGCTAGGTCCGAGCCACCAGAGCGGATGGCTGGGCAGCTGGGATGCTGACGTGCCGTGTACGGCGCAATCCGCCGGGATGTCCGGTGTCCCGGCGTGGTGGAGGTGACCGGCGGGCTGCACGGTCTGGACCTCGGACGCTGGAGTGGCCAGTTCGTTGATGGTGCAGGTGTGGCTGGTTGCCGTGGGTGTCGAGGGCCCAGGACTTGTCATCGGGCCTGACAGGATCCACCCGAAGATGGTCTCCTGCGCGACCGGACCTCGATGCCCTCCGCTGCTGATGCCCGCCAGCAGGACCTGCGGGTACACGTCCGCTCCCAGGAGTAGGTCGATGGGGGTGGATGACGTGAAGGACGGATCTGCGAGAGTGAGGCCCGCGATATGCGGCCAAGTTGGAGCGAAGGTCCGGCAGCGCGGCCGGTATGACGTCAACCGAGGGAGGATCAGCGCTTCCACTGCACAGGAGAGGTCCGCTTGGTGTCTTGAGGCGACGTCCATATAGGCTCTCCCTCTTGCGGTCGTCGTGGCCTTGGCACCGGCACCCACCACCACCTGTGAGCATGGCTTCCGGTGGAGTCGTAGCTGCTGTACCAGCGACTCGCTGACCAGCGACACCTCGGAGCAGGGGTCGATCAGCGCCCTGGCGACGACGGTCTGGCCTGCTGACCGAACGGACACGAGGGCAGTGGCGAGGAGCACCGACAGCGGTTCCTCAGAGTGTTCCGAGCCGTTGACGACGTGCATGGAGTGGACTGGCGGAGGGCGGCTGCCCCTCGCGAGCGCGTCGTGGAGCATGGTATGGTGCCTCTCCGTGCACCGCTGGCAGGTCTTGCTGGATCGGCAGGCTGCGACGGCGTGTTGTCCCAAGCAGTTGTGGCACAGATGATTGGAGGTCACGACCCGGAGGCGGTCCAGCGGCGTCCGACTTCGGAAAGCGTCACAAAAACACAAGAGGTGCGTACCTCGGCAGAGTCCGCACCGTGACTTTGTGGAGGGCTGGTCGGCGGCGACGTGGACGGCTTCGACTCCCTTCGCTGGGGGTTGCCGAATGGGCACGAGGTGTCCATGCCGACTCTCGTAGGCCTCCAGGGTGCGGATCGTCGTCTCCAGGAAATCCAGCAGCTCGGAGAGCGTGGGTGGTTCCGTGCTGCACCCCAAGGATGTCTCCCAGTGCTTCAGGGTCTCTGCGTCCAGGCGCCGCACGACGTGTTGGACCATCCAGTGGGCCTTGTCGTCGACGGGAACGTCAAGGCCGTTCAGCACTGAGGCCACGTTGCAGCTGGTGTCGAGGAGCCGCTTCAATTCCCTGGCGGTGTGCGTGGTGCAGGCGGGCGTCTCGTAAAGGATGTCGAACTGGGCATCGACAAGGAGCCGGCGGTTCTCGTACCTGTGCGCCAGCAGCTCCCATGCCCGATGAAAATTATCAGCCGACATCGGGATGCGGCGGATCAGCAATGCGGCTTCTCCGGTGAGGCTGGCGGACAGGTAGTGGAATTTCTCGGCGTCACTCCACGACGGGTCGTCAAGGACCAACGACGAGAAGAGGTCCTTGTACCGCGTCCACTCGCTGTACTGACCCGAGAAGGCCGGTAAGTCGATGCGCGGGAGCGTGGACCGTGCCCTGGGTCCGGACGCTGCAGGAGGCGGGATGCTCGGCGATGCAGGGGTTGACGTGGGCGCGAGGCGCGCCAGTGCGTCGAGTAGCTGCCCCTTCTGCAGCGAGTAGGCCTGTTCGCCTTCCGTGAAAATATCCAGGGTGAAGTAATCGCTCTGGTGGTCCTCGGGGGTGGCCGTGGATCTGATTCGGTCGTCTTGCTCCTCGAACTGCTGCCATCTTTTCTCCAGGGTGGCCAGAGTGCTCTGGAGGAGTCCGATGGTGAGGTTCGCCTTTCCCTGCTTCTGCAGGTTGTCGCCGGTGCGAGCCATGCGCCCGAACAACACGTGTTGACTCGCGACGAGTGCGTCCATGACGTGATTGTGATAAGGTGAGAGAATGAGTGTGGGAATTTATAGGAGATGGTACGTAAAGGAATCCGGCTCGAAGGACCAATGTTTGGAACTATAGCGAAAGGAAAGAGGTATAGGTTGCGATAGAGACAGGTAGAGAATGAACGTGGACTGTATGAAATAATAAACAATATATTAACAGAAAGTGGAGAGTGTACAAGAAAGCGGTGAAACGAGAAAGGTATAAGACAGCGGCGAATAGACGGAGATGAGAATAGAACGCACAAATCGTGAAGCACACGATTTGGGAGAGAAGAGAGTCGTGAAGCGCACGAGAAACCGATAAATAAGCGACTATGATCGAGCGATCGAATATGCCAAAAAGCCTCGTTTCGCGGTTATCGCGGGTTATTTATACTATGCGTGGCCACCGGCGTCGGAAGGAATAAGGAGCGGGGTTTTTGAAAATGACAAAGGATTTGGCAGTGTCGAACGTTAGCTAGCGCACGAGGGCAATGCCCTAACGGCCGCTGCTGCACAGGAAACAAGGACGGTGGGTGACGGGTTTGATATTTTGGAATATGGGAACGGTGGCTCACGCGACAAGTAAACGTTTAGAAGTAAACACAAAGTTTACGTCTGAGTGCGTTCACCCGGTCTCGGCGCCGTGCTCGATCAGCTGGCTATTGTCAACGCCGAGACACGGTCGCACCGAGGCCGCTCGCCTGCGGATTAGGTCGCAAAAACTATGGCACAAGAAATGATGTTTGCGTTACCGAGATTCTCGGTAACGCCTGCAGTGATTTCGAACAATGAGATTGTAATTTTTATCGTAACATTACGTATCAGTGAAACTTGTTCGATTGCACTCGAATTTGACCTCATTTTCATCAGGAAAATCCCCTCCATTCGCTCGTCACAATTTAATGAGGATATATTGAAAAATCTAAAAGTTTAAACTTTTATACGTGCGCGATTCTCCATCCGCTTACAATGTATGTCGTCTGTCGTCGCTGGGTCTTTGAAGCTCGGCGCTCGGCAAAAGTTATTCGAAGATTTATTCTATAGTCATAACATCAGATATGTACATAACTCGTCAATCATTTGTATTTGACCAGATTTGATCATTTTTGTGGATCTAGTTCCAACATTTATCGTTCGTCAGCGTAGAGGGCGTAAGAAAACCAGTTGTTTACATGCGAGACACGAAACCCCATATGGTGATTGGTCTACTCCTATACCTCGTCTGTGGCATCACAATGCTGGTGTGTGCTGGGCGTTGCGCGTCGCTTGACGAGTGGAATCGCTGGATGGCAGCACAAACACGCGATTGTGGGGCCGGCGGCACTAGAGCGCATGTGCCGTGTGGCATGCGCTAGTGCGCGTGCGTTTTCCGCGCGTTCGCAGCGAGGAGCGCCTCGCCGTCGATTCTGTCCCTTTCGCTAGACAGACTCTGTAGTGTACAGTCGCATTGTGTATCTTTGTAACGTTGACTCAGCGGCGTAGTTCTGCCATTACGTACCGGCTTTCCTGTTGTAACATCGCGTCTCGCCTACGAGTACGCGAACTCTTCTTCGGAACCCGACTAATAAATTTAGTTGTTTTGGTCGCTACCCGACGTGTTCATTATTCGTGAGGAGTGGGACTCACGCTCTTAACCTCATTTAACCTTGCCGCGACCACGTGGCGCGTCCTTTCCGGACTTCGATATTTCTAGCGTTCTCGTCAGAGAACGTGTGGCTTCTGTCCACTGGTGACCCCGATTCCTCGCTTGGTGCGAGATTACCGTTCCCAGTCCGCCACATCCGTGGAGGACCGTCGGAACACGTATCAATCCCTCACATCGGTGTGTTCGGAGGTCGTGGACCCCACATTGGTGTGAGGGAAATCCCCACACGATGATATCGATAACGTAGATTTGCAATTGTCATCGGGCCGGCTCTCTCTGCCCCCCTCCCCCAACAACCTCATCCCAACCAACTTGGGCTATACCTTCTCTTTGAGATCCCGTATATGATTCTCTATATTTCAATTACTGTTCGACGACAGTTTGTCCCAGAACAAATTGTACTTTTAAACTAAGTTTATCTAAACTTTCTTGCGTATCAGTATTATTGAAGACAGTCGATGATAGAAGTAATCAACAGTATCTGCATGTACGTGCGTAGATGGAAAAGATCGTTTGAGTCGACTTTTCTCTCATCTATCACTCCTGCTTGGTTAATTAAAAACGTGCTAGGTAGTTCTTTTTGATGGTGAGGTATTTTGAGTGGTATAGAAATTGTACAACTTGTTGGTAACGATAACCCTTACTTTAATTATATCGGCTGTACAAAAGATATGGCTTAAATGAGGACTAGCTGAAGACTGATTGAATATAAACTGAAAACTAAAGACTCGCACGCAGGGATGGGTATTTAAGAGATGTGAAATTGGTGGTGGAGGTGGTAAATGGTAGAGGGAGAAAATTGGGGGTGAGTGGTTAGAAGTTATCCAGACGCTGTCTTAGATTGTTACGTGCCGGAAACTCGCGGAGAAAATGGGACGAGTCCCTTCGTTTGGGTCTCAAGAGTCTTCGACTCTTAGGTTAATTTATTGCCTCTAGCAAGGGTGATCGAAGTGGTTGGGACTCGGTGTCAGGTTCGAGGGACACTTGCGTGGGTCTTGCATTGCGTTGCGTTTTTGAGTCCCGTCGCTTTGGGGCTCAAGAGCCTTCGACTCTTAGGCTAATTTATTGCCTCTAGTCGGATGGTCGAGGTGGTTGGGACTCGGCGTCAGGTTCGAGAGATCCTTTCGTGGGTCCCGCATTGCGTTGCGTCTCAACAGTAGCCGAATGCTATCGACACATCTCACGACCGATAGGACATCAAAAACGGCCAGTCCCACGAACACAAGCACTTTCATATGGTTCCATCGCCACATGATGTACAATACAATTCTTAAATTCCGTCAGACAGTGTTCGCGAGCCCTAACAACTGCAGCTTCGTTTGAAGTCGGTAAACTCGAAAAGTTAAACACTACGCTCGCCATTTTCATAGCAATTAGAATATACTTCGAAATCGAATAGCCACTATGTATACACTATAGACATCACCACGTGCTTGTGCTGGTATCTAACGGCTCCGCTTTGCGGACGGCGCATAGTGAAGTACATATTTGCCTTGAAAAGTTGGTCAAAATACGATTTTTCAAATCTTACGTAAGATGAAAAATTTTGGTTGACTGAGCTATTAGAATATATAAACAACAGTGTACCAGTAATATTTGTTTAATTTATGGACTATGTAGCGTTATTCTACATTGAAAGTAAAGACTTTTGTAGTACTCATTTTTCTCTTCGCCCGTTTCTGAAGCATCACTCGGTTGTTAGCACTGTTGAATATTGATTTAGGTCCTTGTTGTGGATAAGTGGAAGAATATATTTTAAACACGTGTTCTCGTGGACTTAACCTAACTGTGTTGGGTTCTCGAAAAGAACTATATCTTTGTATTTAATCGCGGAAATAAATATACCTTTATTCAGTTAAATACAAAGCGGTTGCCGGCGGAGTTTATCTTTGGGCAACTAATTCCAGTAGTCGAATGGACGATGTTGTGTTTACAAGTGTAGGTTGAAATTGAAATAGTCTTGTCTCCGACACGAGACGTGCTGTTCGCGAGAACGTTAACGATTTCTTGAAAGACGTTGTAAGTGTCTAGTCAAGCCGTAGTATCGATGTAGTCTCGGAGAGATCTAAGGACTATCTGCTGCCCCGAGGTCCGCTGTTCTTTTTCGTCACCTCGGTGGTGACGCTATTTTTTGGCCATGGGCCCGTTTTCGGGGGAAGAACCATCCCTATTCGTTAATTTGACTTGAGGGCGGAGGATCTTCTGGAACAGCCCTCACCGGTGGAGGAGGAAGTCCCACCTCAAGTCAAATAAGGAAGAGTTCCCAAAATGCGCGATTTATGGGACCCCGGAGCAGCGCGACGAAGGCCTAAGTGGCCCACGTAAGCCGTGCTAGCCAAGTGGCTAGCAGCTAATTTATTGCCCCTTGGCCGAGGTCCGGTGACGAAGACCAAGGGCTGGAAAAACGTGCGTTTACTGTCTCTGGTTTTCGTCCGTTTGACGAAAACCAGAGACACGGTTATTGGGGTTGTAGCGAAACCCGAGCGTACCTCGCGTCGTGCCCGCTGTGTCCGAATCCGGAACCCTCAAGTACCTCGCGGACGGTACACGGTGTGAGGGTCGCACGGATTGACTTATGGCCACTTTTCCAATGCCATCAGCTCGAATCCTCAAGCGCCTCGCGTGCGGCAACTCAAGGATTAGCATTCTTCGTGATTAGTCGAAGGACGGACAAAAATCGGAAAAGGGCCTTCAACGACATCTGGAGAACGTGAAATTACGCCGTAAAAATAAAACTACGGTATTCTACGGGGGCCGCGGCATGCATCCTCTCGGAACCGTACATGCTCCCCCCGTTGAACTATACAAGTAGTTCAAAAAATCGCGCAATGTCGTTAATTACGATAAATCGAAAGGAACATCACATAACATAAACGTAAATCAAAAACTAAATATAAAGAAAAACCGATATACAAAACGATACGTAAAAATACGAAATATTCGAGAAACACGTAAAACGAACGAAACATAAACGCGTATAATATACTAATAATATGTGTCTAAAACTAAAATGCATAAATGATAAACGAAATACAAACGAAATATTAAAAATTCGAAAATTAAGGTTTCACGGGCTCGATCGGTAAAGGCGCGAGGTGTCGAGTGTTGCGTTTGTACGTGCCGTGAGTTGTGCGTACAGTTACCGCGCGTATTATGTCATCCTTGCCTGGATGAACCTCGATGACCTTTCCGATGTTCCATTAGAGTGGTGGCAAGTTGTCGTCCTTCAACACGACAATCGTCCCTTCCTTGATGTCATGTGAACCCTTTGTCCATTTTGCTCGTACGTTTAGGTGGTTGATATATTCCTTGTACCACCGGCTCCAAAAGTCCTGTTTTACCCTTTGAATATGTTGCCAGGTGGAAAGCCGATTGGTAGCTGGCTTGGTAAAATCGACTTCTGGTATGCTCGTCATTACGCCACCAATTAAAAAATGACCGGGAGTCAGGGCGGATAGGTCGTTAGGGTCTGAAGAAAAGGGTGTCAAAGGACGTGAATTTAGGATTGCCTCGATTTCGGTAGTAAAAGTCGCAAATTGTTCATACGTAAACAGTTCGTCGCCGACAACGCGACGTAGGTGGTGTTTGAATGACTTTACCACTGCCTCCCACAATCCCCCGAAATGGGGAGACAGCGGAGGTGTGAAGTGCCACGTAATCTCTTTTTCTAAGATATATTGACGGATTTCTTCATTTTCGCTTAAGGTCCGAAGCAAATCCGTCATCTCATTTTTCGCACCGACAAAATTTGTTCCGTTATCGGAATAAATGTTCCGACAAATGCCGCGTCGCGCAATAAAACGTTTTAATGCGGCTAAAAAGGCTTCCGAGCTCATGTCGCTGACGACTTCCAAATGTACGGCTTTTGTCGCGAAGCAGACAAACACAGTAACGTAAATCTTAATACGGTTACGGTTGCGGTATCGTCGTTCCTTTATATAAAAAGGACCGCAACAATCGACTCCGACATTCGTAAATGGTCGGGATCGCGAAACTCTAGCGGCCGGTAGATTCCCCATGACATAATTAGTCATCGGAGGATTACATCGAAAACATTTTATACATTGGCGGATAATTTTTCGCGTTATGTTTTTCCCATCGATGGGCCAATACAATTGTCGAACGTGGTAAAGAGTAGCTGTCAAACCCGAATGATAACCTTGTACATGAGATTCGCGAATAATGAGATCGGTAATATGATTATTTTTCGGAAGAAGAATCGGATGCATTTGATTAAACGGTAAATTTGAATTTTGTAAACGACCTCCAACACGTAAAATGCCCCTTTCGTCGACAAATGGGGATAACGGTAGCAACTTGCTTTTTGAATTTAATTGCGAACTCGTTTTTAAATCCTGCAATTCTTGAGCAAATGATTGCTGCTGAGTTAGCGAGATAATTTTTTCTTTCGCGCGTTGCAGTTCTTCGACAGAAAGATGTCCGGTGATTCGGGGTCTCGATATGAAACGTAGACAATAAGCGATGACTCTGGTTAATCGGCGGATACACGAATATTTACTTAAAATTTCCAAAGGTTGTACGGTGGTGGAGATTAAACACGTAAGTTTTCGTACTTCCGGTAAAACTTCTGGAATTTCGAAATGCGAAATTGGCCAAAATGTTTCGTCTAATTTCAGCCACGGTGGCCCATAACGCCAGAGACTGTTTGCCATGAAATTTTTAACGTTAGAACCGCGAGAGAGTAAATCGGCAGGATTATCGATCGATCGAATATGTCGCCATGTCTTAATATCTGTCGTTTCTTGAATATTGGCAACCCGGTTCGCGACAAAGGTTTTTAATGTATTCGGAGACCGTTGTAACCAATGAAGAACAATTGTAGAATCCGTCCACAATACGGTAGAGTGGATTTCCCTTCGGATTATTTGTTTAACATTGGTATACAGTTCGGCAAGCAATTTAGCTCCACATAACTCTAATCGCGCTAAACTAATGGTTTTTAGCGGAGCTATGCGGGATTTGGCACAAATCAAATGAACTGCGATATTTCCAGACATGGATATAGTGCGTAGATAGATATTGGCTCCGTATGCGCGCTCACTAGCGTCACAAAAGCCATGCATTTCAATTCGTTTAACTTCGTGTTGCGAAATATGCCGTGTAAAAGTGAAATCTTTTAACAGCCTTAACTGCGCTTGATAATTCGACCACTCGGTTTGGATATCTGCAGGTAAGGATTCGTCCCAATCTAGTCGCAGTTGCCATAAACGTTGCATAAGTATTTTCGCGCTTACTGTTACAGGTCCAAGGAGACCTAATGGGTCAAATATTTTGGCAATAAACGAAAGGATTATGCGTTTAGTATGCGTTTGCCTGTTGTCAATAGATACGGTATATCTAATTGAATCGTCACGTGGATTCCAGATCACGCCGAGGGTCTTGACGGATTCATCGCCGAAATATTTCGGATGAATCTGATCTTCCGATAGTTCTGATAATAAATTTGGGTCATTCGATACCCACTGTCGAATGTTAAGTTCCCCTTTCTTCAACAAATTAATAATATCGTTACGTAATTTACGGGCTTCGCGGAATGTTGCAGCACCGGTCAAAAGATCATCAACGTAAATGTCCCTTTTAATGACCTCGGATGCTGCGGGATAATTGTCCGATTCGTCGTTCGCTAATTGGTGTAAACACCGTATTGCCAAGTATGGGGCTGAAGCTACACCGAAAGTGACTGTATTGAGCTCGTATGTAGAAATTTCGTTTTTGTCGTTCCGCCAAAGAATCCGTTGATACGGACGATCTTCGGGACGCACGAGAAATTGCCGATACATCTTCTCAATATCCCCGGTTAGCACGTATGCATGACTTCGAAATCGCAATAATAAAGAGAAGAGATCGTCCTGAATCGTCGGACCAACTTCGAGTGCATCATTTAACGATATACCGGTATCCGATTTAGCCGACGCATCGAACACAACTCGACATTTCGTCGTCGAGCTGGTGGGTTTGATGACGGCGTGGTGCGGTAAGTAGAAACCGAAAGAATTGTCGGGTGAGTCTATCTGTGTCATATGACCTAACGTGATGTACTCATTTATAATCGCGGTATATTCTGTCTTTAGATCGGGATTTCGAGCGAATCTGCGTTCTAAAGACATAAATCGGTTTAATGCTTGTGTTCGGGATTCGCCGATGTCTCGCTTCTTCTCGTTGAACGGAAGCGCGACAACGTATCTCCCGGATTGTTCGCGTGCAACGGTACGGATAAAATGGGATTCCACTTCATTTTCAATTGCCGACAAGTGATATTGTTGTGGTCCCTCTTCGATTTCCCAGAATTTTCTAAGATCGAAATTAACGGTATTGAGGAATGTTCGCGTTTTTCCGATAGAAACAGTAGGTGCGCTCCCCCCGATGACCCATCCGAATTGGGTTTTGTGCAAAATCAAATCTGGTTTTCCCTTCGATTGAATCTGCAGTTGACCGATACTGAAACTAGATAATGTTGGTCCTGTTCCAATCAACATATCTACAGGGGAAGGCTTGTGAAAATGAGGATCCGCAAGAATAATATTCGAAGGAATTCGTAATTTACTGCGATTTATTTGGTGGTCTGGTAAGTGTCCTGCGATACGCGGTATGATAAAAAAATCGAGAGTGCGAGAAAATTTATTTAATCGAGACATAATCTTGACCTTTACAATCCGACTCGTAACCGTTTGAAGTTCATTCAACACATCGATATTCACCATTTGCATGTTAGTAGGTAGATTTAATTTTGCTGCAAATTCTTCGGTTATTAGGTTCGCGTTAGAACACGTATCTAATAAAGTGCGACATTCGATAGGTTGTTCTTGGTTGTCAAATGCACGTACGATTGCAGTCGTTAACAACCCGTGAGTAGCTCCGTCTGTTATTAAAGTTTGATGATTTTCGAATTTGGTCGGAATATCGATGTGGTTAGTCTGGCGTCATTCTTGATTGTTTAATTGCGGATCCGAACGAGATTTGATTTTTTCCAAAGGTGCGTGCGCGGTTTTATGCAGTCGTGAATTGTGTTTTAATTTGCAAAATTGGCATGTCCCCAACCTGCATTTATCCACCGAATGACCGGGCAACAGACAGTTCAAACATAATTTCGCATTTTTTACGGCTTCGATACGCTTTTCTATATTCATGTCTAGAAAATGAGGACATTGATACGTACGGTGCCCTTCGTTTTTGCAAAAAGAACAGGGCCATACTCGCGCCTGAGTTGCAAAGGCGGTCCGGCGTTGAAATTTCGGTGACGGAGGAGGTGAATTTCGCGATCGCGTTTGTCGAATGTACTGATTTTCACGTTTGTAGCTCGTAGGGCGAGACGACGTATATACGGGCGGTTTATTCATACATGCAATCGATGCATAATCCTGCGATTGGTGGGAAGCATTATGTAAGTGTTTAAATATGTCGTTTACTTTCGGAACTTCTGTGTCTATTAACGTATGCTCCCACGTCTTTCGCGTTTCGTCTCCCATCCGAGAAATGACAATGCTAGTTAAGAGATCATTAGCTATGTCTTCCCATGTTCTGCCTAAAGCTTCTAACGATCGAATATGAAGTTGCATATGCCGAACTAATTCTCGAATCGCGTCAGAAGAGTCATTTTTCATGAACGGGGTTTCCCGTAATAACGTCGCATGTCGCAGAACTAATACGCGTTTATTGTTGTATATTTCTGTTAAGTGGTTCCATACCACGTCGTAATTTTCTTCGCTTATTGTGAACGCTTCTATCGATTCTTTGGCTTCCCCGGTTAACGACAAAGTGAGATACGTTAATTTTTGTATCTTTCTCAGACTTGTGTCTGAATCGATCATCGATAAAAATGCATCGCAGAACGTTACCCATTTCTCTACTCTTCCGTCAAATTTTGGCAAATTGATGTTTGGTAGGTTTACAGAAATTTTATTCGCGGTTATTTTATGTTCGGATAAACTAACATTTTTATCATCATTCGGTTTGATTGACAGCGAATCTTGGAGCTCGAGAGCTGCCGCAAGAACTTCGTCATACGCATTCGTTATTTCCTCACGTTCTGATTCTATGGCATCATAATCCTCGGTTAACATACCCAGTTCGTCTTGGTTGTCGTTAAATTTTAGAAAAAGAGATCGGATTCGATTTATGCGTTCTTGTAATTTAATAAGTTCTCTTTTTGATTCTGTGAATGACTCGACAAATTTACCTAATGAGGTGATTTGAGCTTTAAAATAACTTCGATTCTGTTTAATCGAACGAACTTGTTTTTCAATGGCTTTGTCGGCTTTCTCGATATGTGCCATTTTTACCACGAAGTTCGAGACAGGGAAACGAAAGGATAAATGGGAAATTTAATTGGCGCGAAAATTAAACGAGCCTACCTTCGCCGGTGCCGTCGTCCACGGAGTTGTCCCTGGTCACGATAATGCAGGAACGTCTCTGAAGTTTCGGAGGTTGACTGCTGACGTCGTCGTCCACGGAGTTGTCCCTGGTCACGCTAGCGCAGGAACGTCTCTGGAGCTTCGGAGGTTGACTGCTGATGCTGTCGTCCACGGAGTTGTCTCTGGTCACGGTATTGCCAAAGATGTTGAACTTCACAAAGTTCGTATGCGAATATGTTCATTGACCGACACTTTATTCACTCCAATTACGCCACTGGATCCGGCTCGAAGGACCATGTGTTGGGTTCTCGAAAAGAACTATATCTTTGTATTTAATCGCGGAAATAAATATACCTTTATTCAGTTAAATACAAAGCGGTTGCCGGCGGAGTTTATCTTTGGGCAACTAATTCCAGTAGTCGAATGGACGATGTTGTGTTTACAAGTGTAGGTTGAAATTGAAATAGTCTTGTCTCCGACACGAGACGTGCTGTTCGCGAGAACGTTAACGATTTCTTGAAAGACGTTGTAAGTGTCTAGTCAAGCCGTAGTATCGATGTAGTCTCGGAGAGATCTAAGGACTATCTGCTGCCCCGAGGTCCGCTGTTCTTTTTCGTCACCTCGGTGGTGACGCTATTTTTTGGCCATGGGCCCGTTTTCGGGGGAAGAACCATCCCTATTCGTTAATTTGACTTGAGGGCGGAGGATCTTCTGGAACAGCCCTCACCGGTGGAGGAGGAAGTCCCACCTCAAGTCAAATAAGGAAGAGTTCCCAAAATGCGCGATTTATGGGACCCCGGAGCAGCGCGACGAAGGCCTAAGTGGCCCACGTAAGCCGTGCTAGCCAAGTGGCTAGCAGCTAATTTATTGCCCCTTGGCCGAGGTCCGGTGACGAAGACCAAGGGCTGGAAAAACGTGCGTTTACTGTCTCTGGTTTTCGTCCGTTTGACGAAAACCAGAGACACGGTTATTGGGGTTGTAGCGAAACCCGAGCGTACCTCGCGTCGTGCGGAAGAGGATTTACGACCCCTTGGCCGCCGCGTGTAGTGGGCCATAAGGCCCGCTGTGTCCGAATCTGGAACCCTCAAGTACCTCGCGGACGGTACACGGTGTGAGGGTCGCACGGATTGACTTATGGCCACTTTTCCAATGCCATCAGCTCGAATCCTCAAGCGCCTCGCGTGCGGCAACTCAAGGATTAGCATTCTTCGTGATTAGTCGAAGGACGGACAAAAATCGGAAAAGGGCCTTCAACGACATCTGGAGAACGTGAAATTACGCCGTAAAAATAAAACTACGGTATTCTACGGGGGCCGCGGCATGCATCCTCTCGGAACCGTACACTAACTTTAATAATTACGCGATACAAAATGCACGTTGTGCTCTATGGCCCGCCACTCTACAGACTACCCTATTCGCCGATTCGCCGTGCGGTCCTATGCGCATGCGGTTACACATAGACGTGCGACTCGATGGCACGTTATGACAAGCACACTATCGGCGGGAAGGGTATTAATACCTTTTCCACAGACTGGCGCCAATCGGCAGGTCGGGTATTAAGGGCCAGTTTTCCTACGTGGCCTTGAGTCGCCACGCTCCAAACAGGAACTAGGAGAAGCTTCCTAACGATCTTCACGCTACGAACGGCCGCATAGGAGAAGCTCAAATGACAGTGTGTGTGCCGTGTGCGTGTGCCATGGTTTGCTGCACACAACGCTAGATCGTACAAGGTTGCAAGGGTTCGGGAGGCCACGATTTATGGCCCGATAATGCAAAGATCGGGCTTTTCAAGGGTGAAAAGCGTTAGATAAAAGATAAATCTAGGTCGCTTGACTACCGGCAGGTCCTACTTTTGCGTTTCCTAGGCGTAATTTGCAAAATTCGGCAAAATTTGCACATAAGGACAATTTTCTTAAATAACCGGGTTCTTATGGAGACCGTTGGACTCAAGCGACCTAACAGTGACATATACAATGTCAATGCAACCTTTATTGTATTGTATAATTACGTATTAAACACAGGAATCGTGGCCCCCGAAAACCATCCCGCACCTATTATTTCAATTAAATATAGTTCCGGCATTTTTCGCTACGAGCGCTGTATTCTGTTTCCGATCATTGTCGCATGATGCCTGTCAGAGAGGCTATCTGAGCACGCGTGGCCGACATCGTAAACAACGGCGCTGCCGTAGCTTCGTTCGAACAGCCGTGCCGCGATGAGACTAGCAAGGGTTCGGGAGGCGGCGATTCCTGACTCTATAATACAAAGGTGGGGCCTGTCAGTGGTCAAAAGCGGTAGACGAAGGATAAATCTAGATCGCTTGACCACCGGCAGGTCCTACTTTTGCGTTTTCGAGCAACATTTTCCATTATTCGGTCGCATGATGCCTGTCAGAGAGGCGATCTGAGCACGCGTGGTCGACATCGTAAACAACGGCGCTGCCGTAGCTTCGTTCGAACAGCCGTGTCGCGGCACTCTCACACACCGCCAAGTCGGCGTGTACGTGTACCGATGAGAATAGCAAGGGTTCGGGAGGCGGCGATTCCTGACTCTATAATACAAAGGTGGGGCCTGTCAGTTGTCAAAAGCGGTAGATGAAGGATAAATCTAGATCGCTTGACCACCGGCAGGTCCTACTTTTGCGTTTTCGAGCAACATTTTCCATTATTCGGTCGCATGATGCCTGCCGTAGCTTCGTTCGAACAGCCGTGCCTCGGCACACTCACACACCGCCAGGTCGGCGCGTACGTGTACCTACGAGAATCGCAAGGGTCCGGGATGCGGCGATTCATTGCTCGATAATGCAAAATGGCAGAGTTGGGCAAAATATTTATCTAAATAAAAATTAGATAAGTAATACAGCCCATAGATGACTAAAGGTTGAAAGTACTCCAAAAATATTTTTCCGGAAAATTATTAAAAAATAGTTTAAACATAGTTAAAAAATGTTTTTACAATAGCGTAACAACAATCGTACGGCTAGAAATAGAAAAAACATCTGATTAAAGAGAAAAAAAAATTGGCCCGGGGCGGGATTAGAACCTGGTCCAAAAAGTCTTCAGCGATTCCGCAGTCGGAGACCATAGCTACTGCACCAAGCGGTGCCGTTGAAAGTATCTTCGAAATACTGGGATATATCCTGCATAGTATAATTATCGTTTTTTGTACTACGCAATTTTTAAAGTTTGCACGATGTTTCTCCGAACTTAGGGATGTTTAATATTACATAATATATTTTTACGATAATTATAACTTAGTTTTTCACGGAAAAAACGCCGAAAAAAGTGGTTTTTATTTTTTCCTACTATGAGGCACCAAACGCAGGAATTTGAAAAAAATTGAGCAGAATACTTAGGACAATATCTTATTGCTAAATTAATTTTATTCTAGTTGCTCTTAGATTTCCATATGAAATCTGCATTTTTTCGATTTTTTTCGTGTTTTTCGATTTTTACAGCCAGAGTTTGGAACGGAAAAATCTGAAAACGACTCAAAGTATGTGGTTTGGTGTCCGAAATGTGTCAGATTTTTTTCAGGATTTTAAATTGTCATTAAATGGGGAAAATGGGCCAAAAACTGGATTTTCGTTTTTCCTCTGTAACTACCCTTACAGATGAGCTATAGGGCTAAAACTTGGCTGAAAGGTATCTTTTTTGGTAGGCTATCGAATGGCGCAAATTGGAATAAAATCCCTTCCAGGGCCGATTTGGCCCCCAAAACCGGCTATAGCCTTTCTGGTTTTCTGAAATAAAGTTTAGCCTAATAAAGTCGTTTTTGTTTATTATTGTCGTTACCACGCTTTCGAATAATGTTATTAATTTCTCGCCAACCTAAGCACCTGGTGGAAATGTCCCTTGTGGCAAAACTCTCGCATGCTGCGCGATACCATCATGATTACTAGCGCCTTATCCATTACTAGCGTTTACCAAGGTAATCATTATCGCACAATAAAGTAATAAAAAACGGGACTATAAATTACCAAAGCAGTTTAACTTTCCTTCTCCGTCAAGTAATAAGTCGTTGCCGAAATAGGATGACACAATAGCATAGATTTTTTATTTTACAAAAATATACATCTGCACAGTTTCCTTTTGCTTTCCTTAAAATCTTACAGTCTTAAATACTTGCACCTATAACTAATGTGCTGCTTATGATAACCTAATACGAAACTGTTTAAAACTAAATGTTTCATTTAGTTTGAGCATGTTTTGGCGCATATACATGTCCTAAAAGTAACAATATGAAGCTCAAGTATAGTGCTACGTGGGTTAGATGGTAACGATAGAAGATAGATTTTGTTTATGGATCTGGTCAATCAACATCAATATTAGAACCTCTTTAGATAATATAAGCACATACAATATGCACTCCCCTTTTTTAGTATATCCAATGCATCGCTTGTGTGAACAAATTTAAGATTCGTTTAACATTGCAACCTAAACTTTTCGAAAGAAACTAAAAGTGATTTCATAAATTAGAAACATAATAACAATAATTAAATTCCTAGTAAGCAATCTCCTCTTGACTTGCTACGAGTTTTTTGCCACCAAAACTTCTCTACAAATTTCTACCTAATTCCTGTTTCCGCATTAGGCTCGGTATTTGAGTGCAAAGTTTGCAGGCGAAATTCCATATAAATCGAGGCCAAACCTTGCCCTCGAGAAGAGAGCAGGTCGGTCGTATCAAGAGCGGACCAAACCTTGCTTTAAGAGTAAAAATCGGGCAAAATCGTTATTATCATTGTTTTAAGATTTGTAAATATTTAAATTTTTGAAAATACACGATACTTAAAATTGTACAATGTAGAAATTGAAATAAAATTCGGTTTTCCTTCCTACAGTAAGGTCAACTCCGATTTTGCCCGATATTTTACTCTTAGTCCAAGATTAGGTCCGCTCTTAGTGCGAGCGTCCTGCCCTCTTCACGAGGACAAGGTTTGGCCTCGTTTTGCCAGAGAATTCCGCCTGCAAACTTTGCACTCAAACACCGAGCCATCTGTTTCCACATTAGGTTCCGATTTTGTCGACAAGTTTTGATAGGCAAATTCATAGCAAGTAAGGACTCAAAATTTGCTCGGAACAGGTTTGGCTGACTGGGTTGTCGTTGGAAGCAATTGACAATTTATGTTACTATGAAATATGTACAACGCGTTTAATAATTTGAAGTACCTTATGTGATTCAACAATGTCCTTTACAAATCGTACTGACAGTATTATTTAAATCTTAATTTCAATTTGTATAGAACACTCCATCTATCTAATAATAGCAGTACGTTAATTGGGAAGTTCGGACTTTTTCAAATTTTGTAAATCTAAAAATAGTTTCCTGCTATTTCCTGTATATTCGAAGAACTACAGTTTAATGATTTTTAAAAGAATAGGAACATTAGCCTTTAAAAGGTTTTCTCAACCTGAAAATGTTTGAATCCTGAAGTTCCCTTGTACAAAGTAGAGCGCACTTTAAACTTTTGAAAGACATTGTGAATGTTAAAGGTTTCTAAAATGAAATTCAATACATCTATATTCAAAATGATGACACGAATGAAATCATTAGTTATGGCAAGTGCTGTTCATTCGTGTTAAAAGTAAATCATGTCACTGTATGAGCGTGAGACTTGAAAGAATATGTTTGCTAATATAATTGTTAGACTGCAGATGTTTATACAAAATAAAAATTGTCTGCATTAATTGCAAGAAACAGAAATCATATATAGAAGATTCTTTCTGCCTTGAATAATCTTAATAAGTTGGAAATAATATTAGGGTTCTTAAATTCTTTTAATCTGTGTACTATGCCAAATTGTACCAGTTCGTTTTTTGTCATACACGCATAAAATCCTCAGTCTAATAGTTGTTTTTAAAAAAGGAGACTTAGTCATTTCATTCTCCAAATCGATATTTGTAAAATTATATTTCATTCTGCATTAATTATTATGAACGTAAGAAAGTTTAGTTGAATATGTTATTTTAAATCATGTCGTAAACAAATTTAATTCATCTGTAGCAGTATACATACAGGGTGAGTCACCTAAGACAAGACACCTGAATAACTTCTACATTTTTTGAAACAGGAATAAATATTTCAGACAAAAGTTGTTTGGTTTCGAGGAGCCCATTGCGTGGTGTACATAGCTCTTTTCAGGTGGAGATTTGAAGGTCGACTTAGTTTTTTTAAATAGAACCACATGTTTTTAAACTCCTACGATTTTAGTCCTTCTCGAGACAATTCTATCAATAAAGTTGTTAAAGGTCATTCAAGGACATTAAAAGTCATAAACATAAATATGGATGAAAAATATAAATTCACTGTGAATGCTTACGTAATGGGATATTTTCACTATTATTAATGAAATCAAACTGAGTCAATTCAAAACGTAAACAAAGTTCTTCAATCCAAAATAATCTGATACAACAGATGCAAGAAGGCATGCGGGAACGCATAAAAAGAACCCGAGTTGCTATCATCACCGCACACTGTACTGCGTAACGCGATCAGTGGACGAACGCTTCATACACTGTCTTTCTGTGGCTGGTCATCATTTTGAGCATCAATTGTCTCAAGAAGGGCTATAATTGTAGGAGTTTAAAAATATGTGGTTTCATTTAAAAAAACCAAATTGATCTCCAAATCTCCACCTGAAAAAAAGCTACGTACACCATGTAATAAGCCCCTCGAAGCCAAACCACTTTTGTCTGAAACATTTCCCCAATTTCAAAAAATGTAGAAGTTATTCAGGAGGCTCGTCTAGGGTGCCCTACCCTGTATAAATTCAACTCAATGCTTAAATTTGTTATAAATAAGTACATTCAGGTACAAAACAAGAATAGCCAATGAGAAATTGATATCGCGAAAAGTCGAGGCTTCATTATCGCGACAGTATTTACCTTTAACGTAAATAATGAGTACATTCGAAATTAGGCTTTATTAATTATACATAGTTTATTGACTTGTTATATTTTGTTTATTATATTATAGCGTAGACCTCCCAATTATTTTGTTTAATGCCTAAAATTGACTTCCCCTTCATCAATACAAACCAATTCTCAAACCTGAATGTTTTATGTATGAAAACTATGACGCACGGAATAAGAAATGTACTTACTATAAATATTATGCGTGTAGTGTAATTATTATCTAATTTTATTTTATATATAGAAGCTCACTGGTGGTGACCATTCTTGTTCTATTTTCAAAGAACATGAAAACATTACATTTATTTAATATGTAATTGAAGTATGGCAAGGACGAAGTAACTGATTTCAATTCTGAAATTTTATTATTTGAGAATTTATTATTCTCCAATATATATTATTTATTATTTAAGAAATTAAATTAATACTGTAAGAGATGGAAATTTAAGTCTACGTACAAAAGATTGAGACCTCATATCATGTATTCAAGATAAACTATTACTAAATTAAATATTTGAACATGGTATTATTCTACAATGTTCCAAAGATTAATTTCAACATAAATGACACTCTGCACATAATAATTAAATATAACTAAAAAAATCATGATACTTATACATATATATACACATGTGTGTGTACTGTGTACCCTGAAAATTTATACTTTTCAAAATTTTGATACAATTACAAGATAAATGATTTCGTACAAATTAGACATTCAGGTAAATATAAAATGTTATGATTATTGTTGACATGTAAATATATATTTTTTTTAGATAAATTAATAGGTAAACTGGGTAAAGTACACATTCTGTAAATACAGTTTGTTCGTTTTGTAAGGTTTTCTTACAAATCGAAGGAGAAGGATGTTGCAAAAAAGCTAAAAGCTAAAAGCTAAGTTATTTGTTAAAAGCAAAATGAACTAAGCAGTACACATAAAACTTTTAGAATGTTGTATACAGTTAATATTCGACCAGGTACAATGTTAAACATATATGTGCAATGATAGCTCAACATTTCAACTATTCTTATCAACTTTTTCGACCATCATTTATCCCAGAAAAACAAATTTTTTAAATTTTTTATTTTGAATTTTATTTTTTTAATTTTTTTAATTTTTATTTTGTTGTGTGATTTATGAATTTATTTAATTAGACATCTGTCATCTCGTCCCACCATACTTCAAGGTTACCTTTTTTATAGCCTGTAATAACGTTTCTAATATTTATATTAGAAAAAAAGTTAAAAAGATACCCAAAACTTTTTTATACTATTGTACGATAAATCTACTCTCGGACAGTTATATCTGAAAGTATTATGTTGTTTCTAAAGATAAGTATATATCAACCATAATTTAAATCTTTTCATATTTCAGCAGAGACAAAGTAATGAAAATAATGGAAATCATTTTGTCTGTAAGAATAAATATACGCTTTCCACTGGCTTTACAAAGTACCGTCAGATTTCTTTTAAAATGTTTCAAGAGCCTTTACTGATACACTAAAAATATTGAAGTATGAGGAAGCATGAGAAATTAAATATCACTGTTACCAGGGTTTACGTTACTTCATTCTAAATAAACATTTTGGATGCTATTTACTAAACTACTTGTTACCACTTCTTAACTTTGTATAACCCTCATAAGTGAAGTAAAACAAAAAATAAATTGAGGAAGTACTTGTAAATTGGAGCCAAGAATATAAAAAAACTTAAATGAAAAACCTTTTCTAAACGAGTGGCCAAATTATACATACATACGTGTAAATGTTGGGAGGATCCCAATAAACAGTTACTATATTGATGCCTACAAGATTTACTTATCGATAGTTGCATATTATGAGATTAATATTTAGAACTAGGCTTGATATATTTGATGTGACAGTTTATAAAAATTTTAAAGAAAAAACGGTATGTCTGCATTAAATTTGATTGAAAAAAGAAACAAATAAAACTAAAATTATTACTTATGACAATATGTCCTGTGATTATTTCATGTCCCTGTTCTATGGCTCTTTTTTATCGGAATGCACGCTTCAAAAACACTTTTTCTATAATACTCGATCAATTGTGAACAATTATCTGAACAATTGTGAATAGTAGAGAGATACTGATGTTTTAAAAAGAAGTAATGCAAGACTGGAAAGATTCAGGTAAACTCTAAGAGATACAGCATAATCTTGTAGGCACCAGTAAAATTGCTCTCAACATTGATAGAGATACAGTCACTCTAAACTATGACATGATTGAAGATAGTGGATTCACCCCAATTCTAATTCGTTCGAGTCGTCGGAGAGGTCGCTCTCGTACCCAGCAGGCGCGATTCGGCCCATACCTTTCGTCTTGAAAGATGAATTGTAGGATCTGTTATACCGATTTCCGCTGCTTCCATTTCGCTGGTAGTCGCCACTGCCGTTTTCTCGATAGGCTTTCTCCTCGTGCTCGATGAAACCCTCCGTTTCATTCCTCACCGGTGTCACAAGATCGATTTCCTCGATCTGACCAACAGGCTTCTGCAAAAAATTAAAGAAGACACCCGTTGAAATGTCGTTCTTTTATCGCATATTTTCATAAATTAACACGTTTCCAGTGTTGAACATTGTTACCGAATGAAAAACTGAGATACTAACCATTCACAGGCTAGAGCACACTTTTAATGAAGAGATACAAAACACAAGGAACAAATAAGATTTACATAAAAATAAGAAACATAAGAACACAACTTTAATGTCTATTCGCGAAGGCAAGAAGAAAACTGAAGATCGAAAAACGACGGCAAGCAGCAGAGACGTGTGGCGGTTGTAGATAATGTAGATTTCTGTATCGATTAATTTGTTTATATTTAGTCGTTAACATTTATTTTGTTTTTGGTTTCCTACTAACAAAATTATTGACATAACAAATTGCAACAGATTAAAATAAATACTGAAAGAGATAACACGTCTTTTACTTGGAGAAATAAATTACACTCCTACAGACGCACAGCGCAAGCACCATCTGTCGACGCCTTGAACATATCATCTAACAGACATTATCCGAATAAAATTTTTGTTGGAATAAGAGTAGGGAGTAAATAATTATTTATCATTCGATTATTCCTCATTCAAGTTATGCGTTATTTCCATTATTCGTTATTCATTTGCTAGAACATTTATTCGTAATTTATCATTCATACGTGATATGTGTTTGTTAGCGACAGTTTGTTTTGGGGAGAAATCGAAGGCAGATAGCCCGACGCTAGTCCGCTTTCGGTTAATTTATGATAGGGTCGGGGGGTTCGCGTAGCCTCTCGAAGCCGTAGTTCCTGTCGACGGACAAGCGCCAGATGATGTCTGGCAACTCGAAGTCGTTCAGGTACTCGATGAGGCGCATTCGTTGACATATGTTTGGAAAGTTGGGAATCTTTAAGTATGGCCGGCGACCCGACGCCGTACTGCTATCTTAAAGAACAAAGATAGTCCTTATGAAGGATCTGGCCACGGAGTGGGGAAAGGCAAGGGTGCCTTCTGGTAAGAGGACTGTGTGAGACCGCTCAGCACTTACCCCAGAACCGCTGGACGATACGGGTTTCGATAGAACTCTTTCACATGTTTGACGAAACGCGCAGTAGTTCGAACTTGACGAGAAATACTATATGATATAAAAATCTTATGATAACATGAAGTTGGTCTAATATGAAGTAGATATAAAAAAAATAATTAGAACATTCATTTAATATCTACTGGAAAACAGCAAACAAACAAAACGTTGGTTAGAAAAAGATATGTTGCATTTCGAAATTCTGAAAAAATATTTGACAAAACGCCGCGCCGCACAGTGGACAAAACTGTCATTTTGGCACACTAAAATAATTACTTCTAAACCATTAGAGATAATTGAATGAAACTTAATAGGTAAAAAGGTAACATCTATAGCTTCAAATGCAACAAAAATCAATTGTAATTTACACGGTGTTTGTTAATTTGACAATGTCAGATAATAAATTCTGGCGCCAGGCACCGGAAGGGTGCCATGCGAAACGCGAAGACTTCTCGCCCTCGGGCAAAGCGGAGGGCGGAAGTCGTCCCTCCGAGAACCGCGAAACGGAAGGGAGACTCGAACGGTTCCAAGGTTCGGACACGAGAATAACGGGGACAGCCCTCACGGCAGGGCGGATCTGGCAGGTCGAAATAACGAGTTACGATATTGGCTCTATGTAGCTGTTTATTTCACGTCAGGGTTTTACAAAGCACGCGGCCGCCCGACAACCCGCGTTCTTTATACAAGATCAGCGAATAGTTGGGGGTTTCGCAGCGCGTAGTTGTCGTTCGGTAAAATCTCCGCGTTCGTACGGTACTTCGGTACGGTACAAATCTCTGGTCGAGACGAGACTTCGCGTAACGCAGATGGACGGCGCAATTACAAATTGACTGTCGCTATACAGTAAAAATTCTACTGAAGTCACTCTTTTGGTTCTTTTTCAGTGACTTCTGTAGGGAACGTCGGAGGTACTCGCCGGCGTCGCGTTTGAAATACGATGTTGTACGGAGGTGCTGACAGCGAAACTCGAGAACCGTCGCGGTCACCACATTGTCGGGTATATCGGTGTGAGACCCGAAGACCACTACTAATCCAATTACAAAACTTCTTTATTTTTCGTTATATTTTTATGAAACTTTTACCAACATATTCGTGGCATTTTTCTGATTAAAATGATACCAAATATGATATAATTCCGATGTTATTTACTTGTGTAACAAGCGATAAAAGTTTCGAACGCAGAGGAGGACAGCGTATGGGAAAGAAAGAGACGCAGAGAGTCGAAGCGTTCGGAAAAGATCAAAGACTGGCGTGAGCGCAGGCTTTTAAATGAAAAATTTAACTTTTTTATTATTAATTATTTTTTTATGAGAATTTCACCAATATATTTGTGGCATTATTCTGGTTAAAATGATACCAAACGCGATATAATTTGGATCACATTTACACTAATTTTCCGTCAATGTAATTGTTATGGAAAGTAACTTTCATCGTTCATTATACAGGTAAATATTATCGGAATTATGTCATATTTGGTTTCATTTTCATTACAAAAATGCCACGAACATCCTGGTGAAAGTCTCATAAAAAAATAATTAATAATAAAGGAGTTAAATTTTTCATTTAAAGGCCTGCGCTCACGCGAGCTTTGATCTCTGCCGGCGGCCGCGACTCTCTGCGTCTCTTTCTTTCCCATACGCTGTCCTCCTCTGCGTTCGAAACTTTCATCGCTTGTTACACAAGTAAATAACATCGGAATTATATAATATTTGGTATCATTTTAATCAGAAAAATGCCACGAATATGTTGGTAAAAGTTTCATAAAAAAATAATGAAAAATAAAGAAGTTTTGTAATTGGATTAGTAGTGGTCTTCGGGTCTCACACCGATATACCCGACAATGTGGTGACCGCGACACGACGGTTCTTGAGTGGTATGAGGTGTTCGAGTGTCATAAGTAGGGAACGTCGGCAGTGACTTCAGTAGAATTTTTACTGTATTTACCGGGACGAGGCGGACGTTAATGCGTTCGACGCAAGATACGCGAGCTCGCGTGTCCGCGAGGTCAACGTCGGACGCACGCGGTGCTATATTTTCCGCGTGGCAGAGTTTGCTCAGAGGTACGCGAAATTGACGAGATCGACTATAAATTCCTACGACCGCGACTCCTCCGAGGAAGACTTCCGGATTCGATTCTGACGGGAAACTGCCGAAATGCTCAAAGCGCCGACGGCTTAGGCGCGAGCGCATTGCACGAGGTGTAGAACGCCTCGGCACGCGAAAACTTGAGAACGAGACGAGACACGTGTCGTTCTCTTAGGAAAATTCCTGAACCATCTCCCGAAACCAATTAAAGAAAGAGAGGACCACTGCGTGGACTTACCGTTTCGGTCGCTCGCAAGGGGGACGTGTACCGGCCACGGGAGCTCGACACGATACACAATCTCCGTTTTCGAAACAATAGGCGAAATGTTACATCGAAACGATATTCGACGCTCGCGGCACGATAGAAGATTTTCCGCACGGAATCTATCACGACAATGATCCGTCGGTTGACGGTAACGCGACGAGAGAGTCCTCGTTACCCCCACTCCTAGGCCTTAGTCCTGACTTTTCCTAATGGGGCGCGAAATCCCGGAATGCAGGACCGTGCTCTCGATTGGTCCTCGGATCCCGGACCTCACGCGAAAAATTGTGACGACCGCAATTCGCGCTCGGGGAAGGTCTGAAACCTCCCCATTGTACGACTGCATCACAAACGTCGTACAGTGGTGCCAAATGGCCAAAAAGCGGCAAAAAATCGGTAAAAACGAAACTATTCAATGAATTTGTTTGAAAGAGATGAGTTTGTAGAGAGATTGCCACAGGTACAACGCTTATTTGGCAAAAAAAAATTGTTTAAAAAAGTTGTTAAATAATTTTAATAATTTTACTTAATAGTAATATGAGCTAATCGGAAATCTCTGTTTTCTGCCCATTTTTTATTTATGGTAGCATACAACAAATCCTTTAATAGATTTTGGTCTGTCACTGATCGTTTTGGCAAGGTATAATATTAAACTATCTTTGTGTAAAAAATCTTGAGACCCTTCCTGACCGTTTCGCCGCAATTTAAGGCCGCGCGCGAAATGTCCCGCAAACAATGTGTTAACCTTATAGATTCGGTTATTTCAGTAAAATTTCTATTTGGCATTCAACAATTATTCTTAGACTCCGCATTGCCAGTGCGTCAACACCAAGCATTTTCTAGGTAACAATATTTTCATTGTGTATTGTACTTTCTATTCAATCGCGACACCAACAATTGTAATACACATTTAATTCAGAATATATTCGGCTGTTTGGTAAATCACGCAATCTCCAAAACCCTTAATTATTGCCCAATATCCTAACCTAATAATTGAACGTTCACACACGATACAATATTACCGCTCGGATTGTATCAATTAAATTATATTAGTTACGAGGCCGACTAACTATCCTAGCGGCGCAGTTCCCTGATTTCGCATCAGGTTCGTCCGCGTATTTAACTAACAAATTGAAACCATATTCCTGGGGTAATAACCCTTCGCCGGCCTCTCGCGTTGCTCATGTAACTTGCTGTACATCTTCGTTGATAGTGGAAATTTCTGAACTTAAGTTGATTATGGATTCATGATTGGTTCCTAAGCTTCATATGGTTTGAGGTTATTGAGGTTTTCTATTACGCGCATAGAGTCGATGAAAATGACGAATCTAGAGTTTTGCGAGGATTTGATAGTCTCAAGGGCTTGCACCATAAAGTATTGGTATACAACAATTGCCCGCTTAGCACCGTTGTTTACCCAGGTTCGTTGTTTAAACTTGCAAACGTTATATAAGAAAAGTGTTATAACGACCATCGGCACGTACAATAAAACATTTTACGTGGCAGTTTTATCGTTCGTTATCTTCATTTCCTGTCGTTTTTTACATTTGTTTTGTGACAAAAGTAAAAGTGTGTACTACAGAATGCTAAGTTAGTACTGCATCATGTTTCTCCACTGCTCCAAAAGTGATCAGTATTAAGGTAGTTCTATAACCCTTTGCCCTCCAACCACGTGTGCGACTCGTAGTCAGGTAATCGGGCGAAAAATGAGTATCGCGAGCCTGGCCCGTGGTGCATCGGTCGGGCTGAATGTAAACAACACGTGCCACGCTCTTGTTTTGCTGATGCGCCCCTGCGTAAACAGCATGGGCCCGGATCGCGGCAGATTCTGATTGTTATCATTTTGTCTCGGTTACGTGTTATTCTTGGCCATGTTCGCATATTTTCTTAGGAATATTAGATATGTACCCCTACAAAATGTCTTTAGAAAGAAAATTTAGTGATAAGGACAGTGAGAGTTGTGCTGACATAAAATTCAAATAATGATTTGATAGATCCTTCTGTTAACGAAACAGTAAATTCTCGATATAAGTCCCCTACACGGTTCTGGCGAGGTATCGGAAATCTTTAATTCACGCCGAACGTTGCACACGAATTACACACAGCACGCTGGAATCGTAAATGTTGGAACATCAACAAAAGTAAGTTGAGTGTTGAAGGATACTGAAAGTGTCCTGGTATATTTTAACGGTACTCGGGTCTTTATTTATTGACTCTGGTCAGAAGTGGAAGGCCTGCAACCTTACACTTAAAGGAGGCCCTGAGTAATAAATTAAGGGTCCTCCCACATCTGTTTTCCTGAGTGGACCCAACAGGGGTTTCTTTCCTTCCCCCTAAAACTTTCTCTGTAGCTTCACTTCAGTTTCGGCTTGCAAACTATACAGACGTCTTCTGACTAGTTCTTATTCGTTTTAATATAAGAACAGAGGCGTTGCATTCTAGTGTGTTATTTTCTTATATTATAAATACCCATTTCCATTAGTAAATGATCCTACTCGATGAATGTCTCAAACAAGGGATAACATACAGTCAGAGACAAAAAGGCTGAGAAAATGTCTTTCTTCGATACAATATTGCACGTAAAAAAGGACAGCGAAAGCTCGAGAACCGCCTTCACCGACAAAATAACACAGTCGGGTACATCGCTGTGAGACCACTACTAATCCAATTACAAAACTTCTTTATTTTACGTTATTTTTTTTATGAAACTTTTTCCAACATATTCGTGGCATTTTTCTGATTAAAATGAAACCAAATATGATATCATTCCGATGATATTTACTTGTGTAATGAGTAGACTGCGGAAGTTTATGCAAATGCATATTTTTATAGGAAATAGTTAAAAGAATGGGACCTGGATAGAAATTTGTTTTGTGATTAGAGTACTATAAAAATACATTTTTTATTTTACATTTTTTGCATAATGCATATGCTTTGCATATTTATGTTTAAAAACATATGCAATACTATATTGCATATGTTATTTATCGTGCTTATGTGAAATACCTATCTAGACAAATTAGTTTCGTCTATCACCAAACTTTCGTATCATAATTGTGTAGTGTCCACACAAATACAGGCCATATGAAACCATATTTCTGTAACCTTGAGTTGCTAATCGAACGTTAGGTGTGACAGTTTGTGTTTGGAATTCGGATACTCCAATTCGATTATCGCAGTTAATGTGATTTCTGTGGAAAAGCGAATATATTTAAGTGTCTTAATTTTTTAAAAATGCCAAAAGTTGGAAAAGTAGAAAAGCATTAATGCTAAGTTGGATCAAAAACGATTCCAATTTTGTTATTAATGACAACGATAATAATGATAACGATGACAGAAGCATTCATTGCAAACGTTGCAATAAAAATGTGAAGTGTGAAAGGAAATCGCAGTTAGACCAACACATAAATACCGCCACACATAAGAGGAAAATCGAAGAAACTGCTAATTCCTGTGAAACAGAAGAACACGTAGCAACAAGTTCTAGAAAAAAAGAATTTTATGCGGACTTGACGCGAGCAATGGTCGCTATTAACATGCCTTGGCGATCTTTAAACAATGATACATGGAGGAACTTTTTAACAAAGTATATAGTAAATCATACTGTTCCGAATGAATCAACAGTACGGAAGACTTATTTAGATGATTGCTATAATTCATGCATACAAGCTATACGGGAAGACATAAAGGACCATTATGTATGGTTATCCGTGGATGAGACATCCAATAAAATGGGACAATATGTAGCCAATTTGATAATAGGAAAGCTCTGCGAAGACGATGTAACAGTGCCTCACTTACTATGTTGTAAGGTGTAACCGTGTCGAGATATCGCGATCCTTGTCAAATTGCGCACGCATCGATCCCCACTCGATAACGATCGAAGGAAGTCGATGCGAGCCAGCGATCAGGCACTCTACGACTGGAAGCGGTCCGGGAAACACGCGTTAAGGAATAGTGTCTGTTCGACGAAACACGGTACGCGTTAGAGGAGTCAAACCGACTCGGCAGAGCAAGGCAAACCGTCCTTCCTGCTCTCAACACGTACGCGCCTCAACCCGAGGAGTCACGAGCACAAACCGCGCCGTGGCACTGTCGCAACATTTTGTATAAAGCTCCGTGACTCTCGGACGTGACCGCGTAGTAGTCAAACAAAATCATAGAATTTTCACTCGTTTAAAGATTGATCGGGAAATGTTTTAATTATAAATTACGAAGTAAAGTGTTACAATTGTCAGTGTAGATCACTTGCAGCGAGCAAGTCCGGAATACGAGGAGCGACGGCGAGTGGAAAGCGCCGTGTGTCCGCATGACACAATTTTGTAAAGTTTAGAGAACTGCGTCGCGCAGAGATAGAAACGCGTCGCGAAGCGTGCGATAATCGCGTCGAACAGACACAGTAGGTTCGCTTCGTCCTTCAAAGTCTAAATATTATTATAGGGTACGTAGAAGTATCGTTTCAAAGATACTGTACGCACTATACGGGTCGAAGTGAGACAGTCAATCATCGCATGATCGCAGTGGTTCTTCCGAAACTTCGACAGAGCGTACTCTGAAGCCACGAAACGTACCAATGGGTAAACTCCTGGGTTCCGAGGAACTGCCGAGGTTTTCTGTGAGTCTCGTCTGGATCCGGACTATTTCATTTCACACGATCATGGTTTTTCTGCCGTGACCCTAATCGAGTGTACTCCGAGGCCACGCATCGCGCCAGAGGGTAGACTTCTGGGTCCCGTGGAATTACCGAGGTCTTGGTGTGGGTCTCGACCAGATTCGAGGCGATTGTACTTCGTACGATCGCGGCTACTCTGTCGTGACCTTATCAGAGATTGCTCCGACGCCACGTATCGTGCCGAAGGGTAGACTCCTGGGTCCCGTCGAGCGGCCGAGGTTTAGTGCGAGTCTCCCCCGAATCGGTACGAAAGAGCATCGCACGATCCCGAGTATTCCGTCGTGACCTTTGTCCGAGATCACTCCGAGGCCACGTATCGTGCCAAAGGGTGAACTTATAGGTCCCGTGGAATAATCGAGGTTTAGTGTACGTCTCTACTGAATCGAAACGATCGGGCCTTGCACGATCGTGGACACTCTGCCGAGAATACTCCGAGGCCATGTATCATGCCAAAGGGTAAACTTGTGCGCTCCGTGGAGTGACCAAGGTTTAGTGTGCGTCTCCAACCAGGCCACTTGTACGAACATCGTCCAGTACCTGGATGGTCTGACGGGTACGACGTCGTTCGATCGCGGATTTCGGGTCAGATAGGAGCGATCGGACTTTGCACGGTCACAGACACTCTGCCGCCGCCTCGTCTGAGATTGCTTAGAGGCCACGATTACGTGCCGAAGGGCAGACTCATTGGAAGCGTGGAGTGACGGCGATTTTGTGCTTGTCTCCATCCTGATCACTCGTACGATTATCCGGCCGAGTGTAGGGACGGTCAGACGGGTCACGAACTGCTTATCGCGGGGCGCGATCCGTGCTGAGTAACTTTCTAAACCGATTCCGAAAACCGGACGTAGACTCGAGCGAGCGTACCGCGAGCGTTTTTCACGCGTCCATAATAATTTGTTTACGCGTCGCGAGCCGTGGGCACGGGAGGCCGACCTATTGTTCTACGCGTTATGTTACGGTGAAATGGCTGGTTTCGCGAAGGAACGCCGTATTTCACTTTCGCGATTGAATACTCGAAGATTTCGGGAATTCGAACTTGCTTTTTATTTTTAAAGTTGGATCGGCGAGACGTGCCGTAGCAGAGGTGATCGTCGACTGCTGGGTACACGGGTTTGGGGTCTTATATATTAATGGGTAATCTTATTTGGGGTACAAAGGTTTGGGACTGTTTAATGGTTCAAAGTTGTCGGGTGCTGAATCAGTCGTGATCTTGGGCCTGGTGACGTGGTGCGAGGATTGTTGTCTTGGTCTTATCGGACCGTGACATTCCCCCCTCATTAGACTTTCGTTGCTCCGAAACGAACTCGTTTTCTCCTGACAGGTGCGATGTCTAGTTCGATGTCGTTCATTTCTTGTAACCTGAATTGTGGTGGTAGGTCGTAACTCGGTGGAGGACTGCTGTTGTATGGTACCGGTGCGGTGGCTTCTATGGTTCTGACTTCGGATACCTCAGTGTTGGCATTGGAGTTATTGTTGTAACAATTTTTACAAAATAATAGAACGTTTCCCGTGGGGTTACATCGAAATAGTTTTGTGAGGGTGTACAGTGCTATTAGTCCTAACGCTATGTATCCTGCAGTTTGAAGTATTGACATTGCTGTTTCTTTCCAGGTTTTGGTTCGTCTTATGTTCTCTATGCTTTGTAGCGTCTGTGTTATTTCGTCTAGATTAGTTTTGTATTCTGAGAGTGTGTTTAATGTGAGAGGTGCTCGCCTGACCTGTTCGTATATTAAATCTATTTGTTCGAACGAGAAATTAAAGTCTAATGGTTTGAGTCTTGTTTCGTATGTCAGTTGTTTGTTGGTTCCGCCCAACTTCATTATGGTATTTGCTGTAAGTATGACACAGTCGTCTGATGTTCTGAACAAGGTGGGCGTTGAGATTTTTGTGACAGTTTGATTATTGCAAAGTAAATTAACTTCAATGGTGTTCTCTGGGATTATGATATAGTTGCCTATTTGTTCAAGTGGGATGTATGTGATTTCCCTAACTTTAAACAATGCCGTTGAACAGGGGCTTTTGGTGTTGGTTTGTTTGAGCATTTCACTTTCGCAGCTTGAGGTATGTAAAAATGCTAAATTCGGGGATGTTCTTTTGCAAATTGGTATCGCTCCGCTGAGTTTACATTTCTTAAGTAAGTATGTTGTGTCTACTGGTATATAATCGTGAGGTGTTTGTAGTATAACGTCGTGTTCTATGATTGGGGCTGCGAATATTTTTCCATACATTCTAGGTATGGGGTATAAATGTTTAATTCTCCATTCTATGTTTTCTAATAATGGCGTTTTGATGTGGTAGAATATTTTGTGTGTTTGAACGTTAATTGAGATTTCGCTGATGTCTATTAGTGTTCTTACGTTTTCTTCTATTGGTTCTATAATTGATTGTAATTTATTTTCTTTTAATATTCTAATGTATCCATCTAAAAATACCTCGTTGGTAAGAATGTCTGGGTGAACTATTCCTTTTTTTCCTATCAGTATAGCTGTGTTAAGTGTGTCTATTTGTTCTATGCCTTCGAATACTACTGCTTCTAATGCCATTATCTGTGTTGTGATTTGATTAGAATTCCTTATGTGCTTCTTGAGTAAGTTTTGCGAGTTTTGTACTTCATAATTTAAGATTGTTTTTATGATCGCTGTTTGGTTCTGTAGTATGAGGTTCATTGTATTCTGCCGATCGAATAGTTTGTCTATGTTTTCATTAACTAAATTTAAATCGTCCTCGTCTAATGTACCGAATAGTGTTTTGGAAATACTTCCTACAAAGTTTAAAACTCCTCTTTTAGTTCTCATGTGTAACAAAGATTTTAAATGAATTATTTTTGTTTTCAGTATGTTAAGTCTGGAAAGTATGCTTTGGATTTCTAAACTTTGACTACAATTTTCTTGTTCGCATATATTTTTAATTCTCGAATAGTGTTCTACGATGTTCTCATCTAGTTTTACATATGGTTTTATATCTATTCCTACAATTATCCTTACTTCGTTATGGTATAAATACGTTTCTTGTATATCTTCTATGAATACGCTACTATCATTTAGAGGTGTTAGTGTAAAACTACTTGCTAAGGTTATGCTTAAGCCTAGTATTATTCCTGTGGGCGACATCTGAAATTTTAAGATTTATACAACTTTAGTCTATTTCCGTGAATTTTTATCACGCTATCATTCGTTAATTTTTTACATATATAGTACGGCGTTTTAACTTCTAATATGATCGCTGGTCCTAACCATTCCGAGTCTAACTTGTTACTCTTATGGTCATTGTGAATCCATACCTTATCATTTACATTAAATAAGCTCTGCAACCTTATTTTCCTATCTTGATTTCTTTTATTTCTAGCTTTATTTTTTTCTATCGTTTTCTTTGCGGATTCTAGATACTCTGCATGTTTCTTGCTCCATAATTTAAAGAGTTCATTCTGCGTGAGCGTACTCGTAGCAGATATCGCGCTTGGCAAATTCGCTTTTCTACCAAAAGTTAATTCAAAGGGTGTATGACCTGTTCCTTCATGGACTGCCGTATTGTAACCGAAACATATAAGTTTTAATACTTCGTCCCATTCTTTCTGTCTCTCTTTAATACAAGTTCTAATAAGATCTTTAACCGTAGCGTGAGTTCTTTCAAGGGATCCATTGCTCTGAGGATGAAAGCTAGTTGTTTTGATATGTTTAATTTGGAATGCTTCTTCAAATCCCTGCATCAGGTTTGAGATAAAATTTGAACCTTGGTCTGTCAATATTTGCTTGGGTGCCGAAAAGGTGTAAATAAAATGTTCGATTAATTTGTCGATAATGGATTCTGCACGTTGATCTTTCATCGGAATAAGGATTAGGTATTTGGTCAGTTGATCTTGGATGGACAAAACGAATTGGTTACCCTTAGAGGTTATCGGTAGTGGTCCAAAGATATCCATTGCAATTTTGTCGTTCGGGGATTCAGGAGTGTTCGGGATACATGCCTCTTCTCGGTGCCTAATTCGATTGAGTTTTTCTTTTTGACAATAAACGCATTTACTTATAAATTCTTTCACGTCCTTCTCCAAGTTTTCCCAAAAATACTTTGATTTAATTCTAGCTATCGTCTTATTTTCTCCAAAGTGTTGAGCGGAATTACCGTTATGATTTTCTTTTAATATTTCTAATTTTCTCTCTGGCGTGATCTCTATTACTGGTTCTGTGGCTAAGACATAAAGTTTTCTCGGGTCTCGTGATGCTATGAATCTAATTATTTTCCTGATCATTTCAATTTGTCTAATATTAAAGTGTTGTCGGGTGGCTCCTATCTTTTGGTGTTTTCCTAATATTATTTTTAAAGCTTGAAGAGCTTCTCTGTCTCTGTCGGGTACCGTATTTAGTTGAAAGTATTGTCTTCGGTTAGGTGTCTCTTTGAAATTATCAGGGGTCTCTTGATACAATAGGTATTCGTCATATTCGAAAATGTCGTCCAAGTCCGATAAGTCGTTGCTCACTGCCGTATCTGTATCGCTATCGTTTGCGTTATTGTCTGTAGTATCTGGATGTTCGTTTCCCTGATTTGTTTCTATTATCTCGTTTGCTAAGTCTGCGAGTTGGTCTCCCGTCATCTCTCCTAGGGTTATGTGTACTCGTGATAGTGCGTCCGCGGCGGTATTGTCTTTTCCTTTGTGATATTCTATGTCATAGTCATACTCTTCTAATCTAAGTCTCCATCTGATTAGTCTGGATGAGGTGTCTTTTACATTATGTAGCCATTTAAGTGCCTGATGATCTGTCCTAATTTTGAATTTTCTGCCTAATAGGTATTGTCTTAATCTTTGAACGCCCCATACTATTGCTAGTAATTCTTTTTCTGTCGTAGTGTAATGTTTTTCTGCCGGATTTAGGGTTCTGGATACGTAACAACATGGGTGTCCGTCTTGGGATAATATAGCTCCTAGTCCTTCGTTCGATGCGTCTGTCGTTAGTGTAAATTCTTTGTTGAAGTCTGGGTATTTAAGAATCGGTTCTTCGCATAATTTTAGCTTCAACGTGTCAAAAGAGATTTGCTGTTTGTCTGTCCAATGGAATGGAATGTCCTTTTTTGTTAGGTCTGTCAGTGGTTTAGCTATCTTGGCAAAGTTTCTAATAAATTTACGATAGTAACCTGCTAGCCCTAGAAATTGCTTTATTTCTGTCGGGTTCTTGGGTTGTCTAAATTCCTTTACTGATTTGATTTTATTGGGATTTGGTTTTACTCCGTCCTTTGATATAACGTGTCCTAAGTATTCTAATTCCGGTTTTAAGAATTCACATTTGTCTGGTTGCAATTTTAGTCTTAGTTCAGACAGTCTATGTAGTACGATCGCTAAATTTTTGTTATGTTCTTGAATCGTTTGTCCGAATATTATGACGTCATCTAAATATACAAAGCAATGTTTTCCTATCAATCCGTTTAATGCTCTATCCATCATTCTTTGAAACGTAGCTGGTGCGTTCTGTAGTCCGAATGGCATTCTATTGTAATGGAAGTGTCCTTCGGGAGTTGAAAAAGCTGTATATTTTTTTGAGTCTTTGTCCATTGGAATTTGGTGAAAGCCTGACGATAAATCTAATGCTGAGAAAAATTTCGAGTTTCCTAAGTGCGAAAGGATTGATTCTACATCGGGGATGGGATACGCGTCTTGATCTGTAAGTTCGTTCAATTTTCTAAAATCTATTACTATTCTCCATTTTCTCTTTCCTGAGGCATCTGCCTTTTTGGGTACTACCCACACTGGTGCGTTATAAGGGGAATCTGAATGTGTAATTATGTCTTTATCCAACAATTCTGAGACTTGTCTTTTAATTTCTTCGCGATGGCACTCTGGGGGTCTATACGATTTTATATTGACGGGTTTCTCTGTTTTTAATTCTATTTTATGTGACGTGAGTTGGGTGCATGGGAGTGGATCGGTTTCTAATGCAAAGGCGTCAGCGTATGAAAGGATTATTTTCTCTACCGAGTCTCTATATGAAAGATCAATGTGTTTGGTTCTTAATTTCTGCATTAATAATTGCATTCTGTCTAATTTGGGAGATTCATCTAATTCAATTTGGTTTGATTCAATTTCTCTCTCACCTGTGTTGATGAAGCAAACCTGGGTTCTTTGGTGGTCAATGAAAGTTTCCTTGATAGTACTCTCGCCTGGTTGTAATTTGATGTCGGATCTTAGAGGTATGCGTGTCTCACCTAAAAACAGATAATCATTAGTGATCTTATATTTATATTTCTGTAGGAAGGGTAAACCTATGATTCCGTCTTCAGGGATGGGGAAGGAGTCGGGAACTATTTGGAATATATGGTCTTGTTTTAGTGCTTGGAACTGCGTGCTGGATTTGGATTCGTGTTTGTCGTTGCCCATTAGTATATTTTGGATCTTATTCTCCCTGGGATGTTCGGGTAATATACTACTATTTTTTATGAGGTTGATTCCTGCTCCGGTGTCCAGTAGGAATCTTGTTGGTCTTCTGAGTCCTTGGAAGCCTCCGAGTATATATTGTAGTCTCCCTGGTATGCTGCATATTCTCCTAATGCGGGGAAGTCCGCTTGTTCCGCTGGCGTCTCGTCGATGGTGTAGTTGACTCTTGGTGGGATTTTGCCGTGAGGGGCTGACCGAAAATTTGTGCAGTTAGGTGCGATATGCCCGTTTTGTCCGCATTTGAAGCATTTAAGATTGATGGGTCTAGGCATTGTTGCAAGTGAAGTCGGTCTAGCTTGAGGTCTGTTCATAGGATGGAAAGGTCCTCTCGGTGGCAATACTGAGTTATTCGGTCTGGGATGTTGCGGGAACATCTGTCTTTGCGATGGATCTCTCGAGTCTCGAAGCCAATTCTCCATGTCTCCAGCTAGAGTTTGAGCTTTTTCTAGTGTCTTGGGTTGCGATGGGACGACTAGAGCTCCTAATTCTCGTTTCAGGTTGGTTACGTATGTAGCGATGGCCGCGTCTTCTTCTTCATCGATGGCAATCTTCCTTGCCGCTGGGTTGTTGTGTTTGTACTGGATAGCGTATTTTAATTCGTTCAGGGATTGTCTGAATCTCAGATTGAAACTCATTACGCTCTCCATTTGTCCTTGTCGCGTGTTTTGCAGCTTATTTCTGCTGGCATTGACGGTATTGGGCGAGGTGACGTATGTCCTGAGGGCCTCGTAGAGCTGTTCGTAGGTGTCTATACGTAAGTATCGGATAGCTCGCTCTGCTTGATCCGTGATTTTCTCCGCAATTACGAGTTTCAGAAGCATATGCTTGTCTCGACATACGGATCTGGCGTACCTGACATCACTTATGAAGTCTTCTACTCCTAGGTCGTCTCTTCCTTTTAGCGTTCGGATAGTACGAATGGCGTTTGACGCCGTTTGTCCAATTGTTGCATTGGAAGTTGCAGTTATTTCGGGTTCATCATCTTCCGAGTTGCTCCCTGATGAATGTTCCCCGTGTCTTCTTGAGGAGTTCCTTTGGCCTCTGTTCTGAGATGCGCTGTCGTCGGTCATAGTAGCGGTGATGTTCATTAACTTGGATAATTCTATAATTTCTTTCTGTCGGTTTTCGTTTTCTTTAGCAGTAGTTTTGCTTAAAGAGGTAACCGCGGATTGCAATTCTTTCATTGAATTGAGAATTCCATTGAGTATCTCTTCGCTTACCATTACGGTTCCGTTTGGTTTAGCCATTTTCTTGGTTAACGTAGGGGAACTGTTCGATTCTATTCTCGATAACTTAAGATGTTGTACTGACCTTGGTTCGTCGATACCGATGTATTGCTTCGGAAGGGCTCTCGTAGTCCGTCTTCGTGGTCAAACAGCCGTGGTTGGTTGCCGTTGAAGATTTTCTTCCAGCAGATGAACCGGTATCCTGGCAGGATCGCCAAAATGTTACGGTGAAATGGCTGGTTTCGCGAAGGAACGCCGTATTTCACTTTCGCGATTGAATACTCGAAGATTTCGGGAATTCGAACTTGCTTTTTATTTTTAAAGTTGGATCGGCGAGACGTGCCGTAGCAGAGGTGATCGTCGACTGCTGGGTACACGGGTTTGGGGTCTTATATATTAATGGGTAATCTTATTTGGGGTACAAAGGTTTGGGACTGTTTAATGGTTCAAAGTTGTCGGGTGCTGAATCAGTCGTGATCTTGGGCCTGGTGACGTGGTGCGAGGATTGTTGTCTTGGTCTTATCGGACCGTGACAGTTACCTTGACTTAACTGTATACAAACACACACAACGGTTCTTACGAGAATATATCATCTTTTGTTACTTTATCTGGGCTTCGAATATCTCATTTAACTCGTCCATACCTCGCCGCTTTCCAGTGCCTGGAGGCACGAATCCATTCTATCTCGCGAACTTGCGAGCTTCGAGGAATTAGGGTAGTAACCGGCCCTGCGAGACGGTAAGGGGTAATCTCGAGACGCGAAGTAGGGATACGGGTAACAACGTATTCGGACAGAAAGAAACGGTCGGAAAGAACGGTTACAAAGGTATTAGAGGAAACAAATCATGCGACCATTGCTCGATTTGTTAATTCCGCTATACATATTGTTACCTAATGGTAATGAAGAAAAAGTTCTTCTCCTCATAACTGATGCCGCACAGTATATGGTTAAAGCAGGCAGAAAACTAAACTTGTTTTACCAAAATATGATACATGTTACATGCTTAGTTCACGGCTTACACAGGATTGCTGAGGAAGTACGACTTCACTTCCCATTAGTGAACACGGTAATATCATCTGTAAAAAAGATCTTTTTAAAAGCCCCACTTCGGAAACAAGAATATCGGAAGAAATTAAAAAATATTTCTTTGCCGCCAGAACCAGTCCTCACCAGGTGGGGTACATGGATTGAAGCAGCATTATTTTATGCTGACCATTTCGTTAAAATTAAAGAGGTTTGTCAAGATTTTTTAAAGTCCCGTAAGTGGTAATAAAGAATTTCTTTAGATTTAAATACAATTTTATCCAGAAATATGTTAATAGGTAGTTCAATCATTCAAGACAAAGGATGCTGTCGCAATTAAAATTGCACAAGAGGTGCTCCAGCAAGATCAACTTGCTCAACACTTAATGTACATTAAGGCACATTTAAACACTTTGCCACCAACACTACGGAAACTGGAAACTATAGGTTTAACGTTAACTGAATCAATCGGAATATATATGAATAGTATGATACATTTAAAAAATATTCCTGGTGATTGCGGTGAAAAAATTAGAAAAAATGTAATACTACCTTAGAAAAGAATGTAGGATTTTCTACATTATCGAAGATTTCAAGTATTTTAAATAACGAGGGCGTTCAAGGTCCAATAACTGTGCCAGAACAATGTTGGAGTAAATTTAAATACGCACCGATTACTTCGTGTGACGTAGGCGGTCATTCTCCGCGTATCAATTAATTTTGACAGAGAAACGCCACCAATTACCAACATTAAATTTGGAAAAAATGCTCGTAATTTATTGTCACGCGAACTATAATGTATCAGAATAATTGTGAAAAGTATTTTATATATGTGTATATAGTGAATATTCTGTAACATACTAATATATTGTTTATTATACTACATTTTATATATACCTATATACTTTGCATATTTTGGATATTTTTCGTGCATATTTTGCATATTTTGCATATTTTTCGTGCATAAATGTCATATGCATGTTATATATTTATCGTGCATAAACTTCCGCAGTCTAGTAATGAGTGATGAAAGTTTCGAACACAGAGAAGGACAGCCTATACGAAAGAAAGAGACGCGGAGAGTCGCGGGCACCGAGCACAGATCAAAGCCCGCGTGAGCGTGGGCCTTTAAATAAAACATTTAACTTCTTTATTATTAATTATTTTTTTATAAGACTTTCACCAACATATTCGAGGCATTTTTCTAATGAAAATGATACCAAATATGATACAATTCCGATGATATTTACTCCGACACCCTGTCACCAGCAACTGTCGTCAACCCCCCCCCCCCCCCCAGCTCAGATCGCTGACCGCTCCACCGTCCAGCAATCCGGCACCGAATGGTGCAATACCTATGGGAATCCCTCCACCTCAGTGGCGGAACATCGAGCAAAGACCTCCCTTTGTCAAACCTCCGCGGCCCCGCGACCTGCGAACACGCGCCGCACCAGCAACCAGTGCCACCGGGCGAACACTACGGACTGTAAAGCTAACCAGCTGTATAAACGCATTTTACCCAATCTACGAGGAGATATGAAAGCCTTGGCCAGCCGGCTGACTCGGCACTCCCTCCACCAAAACCGGAGTAACCGTCACAGGATTAAAACAAATGCAGTTCTAACGAAACTTTGCACATGTATGCATAAAAGTTGGATTTGTTATGAACAAAGAAGACCACCATATGATCTTGAACAAACTATAAGATTCCACTAAAAAAATAAAACTTGATCCTATTAGGTATCTAGTAAACTAATATTGACCGAAGTAGTCATATTTTACTCGTACCACTATATTTCTATGAAAAATTGTTTGGTACATATCTTCAATGATTTCCGATAAAATTCAGTTTACTAGCAGAGTAGTATTATCCTACAACCAAAAACTAAATATAGAACAATATAAGGCAAAAATGAAAGATTAAAAAATTCCTATTTCAGGTCTGTTCTCAAATCATTAACAATTTTAGAATGGTCTCTGATTAATAACAATGTATATAAATCAGTTCAAGAGCCTTGTACGCCGTTACAGACCAACTTTAATTATTAATTACCTGAAAACAAAGCTAAAAAGTGTTAATGTAATTTGTTTTCTTCATTTTAAATCTTGTATTATCACGAATCATCTCTTAAATTCTCTCCCACCTGTTACCAATAGATACAAATTCTTAAATCAAATTAAACGAAGAAGTGTTTAGGCAAATTAATGAAAATGAATTAACTTATTTTCGTAAATTAACGGATTCAGTTCTAGAAAGATTACTTACCTTTGGTGTGGCCATATTTATTTCTTCTGACGTTTCGAGGTTAATTGTCGTGTTCAGTGTCGATGATAGTATCTCGTTACTAGAATCCATTTTATTTGAAGTGTTTGCTGGAGTTTTCGTCGAAATCTTCTTTTCTATTGATGCTGCCGACGAGGGGCGTGATGTGGAGCGACTCGATAGTAGCAAAGGTTCTTCTGCATCCGCGAAACCTTCGTTTATCAGTTCCAAAGCGACATTAATATCCTATAAAAATTCCAAGAAATATCTTCAGTAAAACGTTAAAAAAATCATTCGGAATGGTATTTTGTTCTTCCACTATTTTTAACGCACATTTATATTGAAATATTCTGATGCAAAAATTTTGTATACGGGTACAGGCATTTTGGAGATTTCAAGGTCACCTTGATCTTTTTAAATGAAATGACCTACCTTTGTATCGTAAATCGATAGAGTATCAAATTCTGCGAACAAATGTATTGACCTTCAGATGTCCCAAATCTAATAGTTAACGAGATATTATCGAAATAATTTTCCAGATGTACTTACCAACAGAAGAAATATTCAAGTTAGGGGACTTCAGTTGGAGCACCTCCTAGCTCCCAGGTAAATAGTAGGTACGCATTGAAAATTATTTAGATAATGTTAGGTTTATTATACAGGAAGTCCCGGGTTTTAGCAGCCAAAATTTGTTAGTATATTATATGGGTCTAAGTGTTCTGTCTTCATAGTGGGACAAGTGCCGCATAGTGGGACAAGTGACGAAGTTTGTGTCAAAATCAAAGAACTTTTGGTAGAAATGAAACAGAGCGATGATTTCTTTTTTAAATTAAAGTTGAAATATTGCAGAATAAAGGAAAAATAGAGGGATTATGGAACGAACGTTCTTTAAATTTGAAAATGCACGGTTAGAATTGTTTCTTGACATGCTATGCATCATTTCCTGTAAATTTTATCACGCTGATTTCAAATCCGGTCGCAAAATTTGTCTACCTTCTGAGGATTTTGGAAAAAATCGATATATATGAAAAAAAACTAACGAAATCATCATTTTTTCGTTGAAATGATTTGACAACCCACTATTCCTATACATTCCTATATATGTTATATCTATTCCTATATATCAGTAATATTTAATCTTTTTAACTTACTTCTCATCAACGAATTTTTTAATTTCTTGTAATACATTACTTTCTTTGTATTTTAATACCGATATTTTTATTAATAACGTTGTTTTCGGACCGATTAATTCTTTCTAATAAATTCTTATCGTAATTAATGAAGGATTGTTCGGTCCATAAACGGTGGCGGAGCCAGTGGGCGTCCGGCGAGCGTAGAGGGGAGCTTTTGGGCAGCTTGTCCTTTGTTCTGCGCGCTTGCGATGCGCGTCCCCCCTTCGTAGAAATGTAGACGCGTTCGGATGTGCAACATGCTTTCGATCGTTCGAGAAGCTCGTGTACTTTTGTAACATATTATATTCTATCATATATTCTTTCATATACATTATTGAATAATGTATTAATGTATTAATTATTGAATACACACACTCTGTGTGTCTTTATATACACACACTCAGTCACGTGTGGTTTGCCTTGCGAATAATCCCAATAATTAATACTTTCCCTATACAGTTCATGCTACGGTTTAAGGTCAATGCATATCTCACCGGCCGGCCGACCGGCCGTTTTTTCCCCGTTTATAAGCATTTTGGGATCCGGCCATTAGAGAGGGTTCGAGAGGTTCGGAACAAAGGCACAGCGTGTCCACTGCTACCAGAAACCCAGGGGTTCGCTGCCCAATGCTAGAGCCGGACGACTAGCCTGCGACTATTCTCGACGAGAATGTTCGCAGGCTAGTCGTCCGGCTCGTGGCGTGGCAGTACGAAGACACTTTTTGAAAATATCTCGAGATCTAATAATTTTTTTGCCATGGTACCCTAATCATTTTTTACGTACAATGAAAGGAAGAATCGATCTGTGCAAAAAAATATGCATTTCTATTTAAAGAAATGATGCAATTGTTAATTGCACATGAACTGCTGCGTCTAAAATAAATTTAAAGGCCTACAGATGTAGTGCTCTTCAAATCATTTATCTTTCTCCTTTATCATTTTTTCGTAAATGCAATAATAACGGAGTTATGGCTTGAAACAATTGCGTGGACCACCATTGCGTGGTCCATAAGGATGTGCGATGCTGTTTCACTGTGCCAGGAACGTTTCCTATTTCCATGGTGTTGTAAAAGAGAGATACGGATAGATTACCTAAGGAGCTGTGGAGCCCTTAAAAACATTTTTTTTTGTGCCACGCACAGCAGGGAACTGTCAACGCGCTCTCGAAAGGCCATCTGGAAAGGGTCGAGAGGCCAGAGAAGAAATTCGTTTCCAAAGTCTGACACGGTTGCCGCTAGTAAACGCTAGGACCAAAACCAGGGTTGTAATTTTGAGCCGGCCGGCCGGGCCTGCGAGATATGCATTGACCTTTATTTGCATCTGTAGAATACATAGTAGGCTATCAATAATTGGAATTGTGATTCTTCATTCACGACACAATAGTCGAAAAAATAGAATATTAGATGTTTTTAATCGAGCAATATACTTAAACGACCCGAAAATTTCAATGATATTTATAGAAAAATCGATATTGTACAAAGAAAATAAAGTGTACCACCAGAAATTAAAAAATTTGATAATGAGAAGTAAGTTAAAAAGATTAAATATTACTTACCTAGCTTCCTGTGTAAATGAAAACATAATTATGGAAAATAGATATCGAATTTAAATTACATTACAGCCACACAGTCTACAAGGAGTTCGAGCGACACTGACAGCGATCCGTCAGGTGATCACGAGATGTGAAGAGTTCCTCGCTTTGTGAGTAACTCGGAAGGTTCAAATATTTCATTACGTTTATTCTGATTGTATTCCATATATAGGAATGCATAGGAATAGTGGGTTATCAAATCATTTCAACGAAAAAATGATGATTTCGTTACTTTTTTTTCATATAAATCGATTTTTTCCAAAATCCTCAGGAGGTAGACAAATTTTGCGACCTGTTGGATATTGAAATAAACAGTAGGGATGTAGAAATCCTATAGGTTGGCAACGCGCGAGCCGAACTGGGGATTCGCGTGCGAGCGTGCGTGCGACGTATGCGCCCTCACTCTCTGTGGGACCTTGTAACGACTAACACGTGCGAGTTCTGTAAGCATTTTATTTAATAGGTTATGGGCCCAGGCCACGTGCTAAAGTAAAAGTAAGGTCCAAATTAAAGTAAAGTTAAAGTAAAGTTAAAGTGAAGTAAAGGATAGGTGAAAGTAGAAATAAAGTTAAAGATAAAGCAAATTAAAAAAAAAAAATAAAGGAAAGCTAAAAGTGAAGGAAAATGTCGTGCACAAAATTAACCATGGCTAAGTTAAGCAATAGCAACTATCAGATATGGAAATGTAAGGTTGAACTTTTATTAATAAAAGAAGATTTGTGGCATACGGTGAAGGCAGAGAGACCAGAATCAGCGGATGAAAAATGGATAAAAGCGGATATGCAGGCAAGGGCCACAATAGGATTGTTATTAGAGGACGACCAAATAAGACACATTAAGGATACAACATCTGCAAAAGAAGCATGGGAATCCCTAAGAAGTTATAGCGATGGTGTTAAGCAGCTTGCCAGACTCATACGGAACACTGATTACGGCTTTGGAAACTAGATCTGAAAATGAATTGACGCTAGAATTAGTTAAAGGAAAGCTAATCGATGAGGATTTTAGAAGAAGAAATTCACATTCGCAGCCTGGGGAGAAGGATAATATGGCCCTTAAAGCGCAACACCAAAGAAGCAACAAGCTAACTACAGCTCTATCTAAGGCACAGACAATGACGTGTTATTTTTGCAGTAAACAGGGACACATAAAAAAGGATTGTTACAAGTACCAAAAATGGAAGGCAAACAAAGAAAGAGCTAATCAGGTCAGTGAGACAAAAAGTAAAGAAGAACCAGAATTTTGTTTCAGCACCAGAACAGGAATGACCAAAGGTAATATGGGGGGAGCCTGGTTTGTTGATTCTGGTGCCACGAGCCATATGACAAATGATAAAAGTTTTTTCAGTGTCCTGGAAAAAAGGGCATTGGCAGATGTACGTGTGGCGAACCAGCAATATGCAAAAGTAAGAGGTATCGGCGAAGGCATATTGTTGTGCGAAGGTGCAGATGGACACATATCCCCAGTGCGAGTCAAGGATGTATTGTTCGTTCCTGAGCTGGGAGAAAGTCTCCTGTCAGTAAGGAAATTAACAGAAAAAGGAATAGAGGTAAATTTCTGTGATAAAGAGTGCCACATAAAAAGGGGCAATAAGGTTATAGTTACAGCAAGTGCAATAGGTAACCTATACAAACTAAAGATAGTTAACCAGGCATTGCTCACCACGTGTAAACACAATAGAGATTGTATACATACGTGGCATAGAAAATTAGGCCACAGAGATCCGCTGGCAATAAAGGAAATGGCAGTCAAGAACCTGGTAGACAACCTGCAGATTAAGGATTGCGGCATGAAGATCACATGCGAGGTATGCATCAAGGGGAAGATGCAGAGGCAAAGTTTCCCAGAAAGGTCATCAACAAGGGCGAAGAAAATACTGGAATTAATCCATACGGATGTCTGCGGGCCAATGCAGACTATTACGCCAAGCAAGAAAAGGTACTTTCTCACATTGATAGATGATTTTAGTAGATATACTCACGTGTATTTTTTGCAACATAAATCTGAAGTGCCAGAAAAAAATTGCAAATTTCATTGAGTTAATGAAAACTAAGTATGGAGCGAAACCTAAGTGTTTTCGATCAGACAGAGGGCGAGAATATATAAACCATCGGCTCGAAAAGATACTTCAGGAAGAGGGAATAGAGATGCAACATACTGTGGCGTACTGTCCCGAGCAAAACGGCGTGGCAGAGAGGAAGAACAGGTCATTAATGGAAATGGGCCGATGCTTATTAAGGGATGCGGATCTACCCAACAAATACTGGGCGGAGGCAGTAAACACTGCTAATTATTTACAAAATAGGATATATTCCAAAGCACTGGGTGATATTCCAATCAAGAAATGGGACGGTACTAAGCCAAACATGAAGAATTTTCACAGGTTCGGTGCAAAGGTGTATGCTCATGTGCCAGATGAGTTAAGGAGAAAGCTAGACGCCAAGGCCCAGGAATTCAGATTCGCGGGGTACTCAGAGGAATCTAAAGGTTATCGACTCTTGGATCCAGAAACTAACAAGGTTACAATTAGCCGAGACGTAAAGTTTCTGGAGGAGGAGGATGATGAAAATGAAAATGTCACCTTGCATCATGAGACACCAAGGATTCAGGATTCTGTATCAGAGGAATCGACAGAAGAGAGCGATTCAAGTGAAAGCGAGGTTCAGGAATCGGAAAAGGAACAACAACCCGAAGACGAATTTCATGATGCAAAGGAAATATTAAGTCCTGGATGCCCAAGGACAATGGAAATGAAGAGAGGTCCAGGGAGGCCGAAACCAATAAAGACAGGATTAAGGGGAAGACCAAGAAAGAAGTACAATCTGGTTCCAAAAAATGAAGTAGCGGAGATGGCATCCATGGCAGAGATACAGGTGTATAAGGCAATTTCAGGTTCGGATGCAGACGAGTGGTATGCAGCCATCGGTCAAGAAGTCAAATCAATGATAAAGAAGGACGTATTTGACATTGTGGACCGTCCAAGAGAAGGAAACGTGATAGATAGTAAGGTAGTATTAACCGACAAATTAAATAGCGATGGTACAATAGGTAGGCGAAAAGCACGTATAGTCGCCCGTGGATTTAGCCAGCGACCGGGCTTCGATTATAATGAAACATTTTCTCCCGTAGCCCGATTGGGATCAATCCGTTTACTTGTTGCTTTAGCTACACGTTTCAGCATGCAAATTCATCAGTTGGACGTAACAACAGCGTACTTAAACAGTGAATTGGATGTACCGATATATATGGAGATTCCGGAAAGATTTAAGGAGACATTGGAAAGAATCGTATCGAGGAAAGAATCTGCTGAAATAACAAGTAGAGCAAGTAAAATGTTAAGTCATTTAAGAACCGGAGATAAGGTATGCTCTTTAAAGAAAGCTATTTACGGTTTGAAGCAGGCGGGCCGTCAATGGAACATAATGATAAATAATAAAATCATTGAATTGGGTATGAAACGTTCAACGGCGGATCCGTGTATATATTATAAAAGGGAAAAGAAAAGTCTATTATTAATAGCTCTGTATGTAGATGATATTTTAGTTATGTCCAGTAATATTAAGGCTATTATTGATGTTAAAGAAAAATTATCGTCCAGTATGGAGTTAAGGGATTTAGGTTTAGTAGAGTATTGTTTAGGTATAAACTTTACCAAAGATGGAGATAATTACATTCTTAGCCAAAGTAAATATATCGAAAGACTGATAGCAAAGTACAACATGAATGATGCGAAACCGACATGTATTCCGTTAGATCCTGGTTTGAAATTAAGTAAATGTAATGTATCGAGAGAATGCGAAACATTGCCTTATAGAGAATTGTTAGGATGTCTAATGTACTTAGCAGTGACGACTAGGCCGGATATAGCATTTGCAATAAGTTACTTGAGTCAATTTAATAATAGTTACAGTCGAGTCCATTGGAACGCAGCAAGAGGAGTGTTACGCTACCTCAAGGGAACCGCCCAATATCGGTTAGTTTTTAAGAGCGATACGGAACATATAAAAGGATATGTAGATGCGGATTGGGGCAATTGTGTGAATGATAGGCATTCCTATACTGGGTTTGTTTTTGTACTATGTGCAGCACCGATTGCTTGGGAATCGCGCAAACAAAGAACAGTAGCATTATCCTCGACTGAGGCGGAGTATATGGGATTGGCGGACGCCACCAAGGAAGGCATTTATTTAAAGAATTTCCTGTCGGAAATTGGGTTAAAGGAAATGGAACAAATAACTATACATAATGACAACTTAGGTGCAAAAAGGTTAGCCGAGAATCCCATGTATCACCGAAGAACGAAGCATATTGATTTAAGACATCACTTTGTTCGCGAGGCCATTCAAAACGGCGATATTGTTATTGAGTATTTGAAGTCGGAGGATATGACAGCCGACATACTGACTAAAGCGTTGCCGAAAGCGAAACATGATAGATGTGTGAGAGGGTTGGGAATTGAAACCTAACCTTAGTTTATTGCGTTACATTTTTTTTATTTCAAAGGGGAAGTGTTGGATATTGAAATAAACAGTAGGGATGTAGAAATCCTATAGGTTGGCAACGCGCGAGCCGAACTGGGGATTCGCGTGCGAGCGTGCGTGCGACGTATGCGCCCTCACTCTCTGTGGGACCTTGTAACGACTAACACGTGCGAGTTCTGTAAGCATTTTATTTAATACGACCGGATTTGAAATCAGCGTGATAAAATTTACGGGAAATGATGCATAGCATGTCAAGAAGCAATTCTAACCGTGCATGGTATTGGATAAATCATAATTTTGTTTAAATACTCCAAGTTTAACACAGATTTTTAAAGTTAAAAACCGTTCGTACCATAATTTCTTTATTTTTACCGTATTCTGCCATATTTTATCTTTAATTTAAAAAAAGAATCATCGCTCTATCTCATTTCTATCAAAAGTTCTTTGATTTTAACACACGTTTGTCCCACTGTGCGCCGTTGCGCGATACTCATATCGCGTATAGCAACTTCAAAAAATTGTTTTTGCGAATATCTCGTAAACTACAAGAGGCCGTCTATTATGTACAGTGAATCCGCGTTATATGTCAGCAGCCCGGGTCTTGTAGTGGTCGGGGCATTACTCTTTGATGCAGTGCAGAACGTAGGAAAGGACAGCGAAACTCGAAAACTTCTTTATTTTTCATTATTTTTTTATGCGACTTTCACCAACATATTCGTGACATTTTTTTATTAAAATGATACCAAATATGATATAATTCCAATGACATTTATTTGTGTAATGAACGATGGAAATTACTCCCCATTACAATTATATTAATGGGATATTAGTATAAATATAATCCGAATTGTGTTGTGTTTGGTATCATTTTAATCAGAAAAATTCAACAAATATATTGGTGAAAGTCTCGTAAAAAATAATTCATAATAAAAAAGTTTAAGTTCTGATTTAAAGGTCGGGGCTCTCGCCTGTCTTTCATCTTTCCCAAACGCATCGACACTCCGGGTCTCTTTCTTTCCCATACATTGTCCTTCTATGGGTCCCAAAATTTCATCGTTGATTACACATGTAAACGTCATCGGAATATATCATATTTGGTATCATTTTCACGAGAAAAATGCCACGAATATGTTGGTGAAAGCCCCATAAAAAAATAATGAAAAACAAAGAAGTTTTGTTATCTTGGTATTATGTTTACACTCCTCGGTGAACTAGGCCATTTGAGCTTCGCTGTTCGGCACGGAACAAAGAATGACTCCTGGAGAATAAACGACATCAAGAACCGTGTTGCTGACATATATCGCGAATTCACTGTATTCTATACATACGGTAAAAGAAATGAATCCAAGATCCATCAGAGGGTATGTTTTCGTTAATGAAATAGGGTGCGTGTAACTTTTGTTGCGCAAAGTATTGTGTTACCTTTCACCACGGATAGTAAACGCGACTCGTATAAACAGATTAAATGTGAATATTGCTGATCTATAGCTACATTGGATTGCAGTAACTTCATATCAGCCTGTTGTGCGTTACTCTTCCCTAAATAATTCACAATTTTATAGTGTATCTATAATTGTGTTAAAAAGCAACGTAGCTGAAAAGGGCCTAGCCGATTAAGATGGCCAAAACTGCCCTTAGAGGTTATAGATGTATAGATATATATCTATATACAAAAAACCAATAATGAATGTTAGCCGACGTGACGGGCACGTCGTTCATTTGTTTCTGCGTCAGATGCCTATAGAGATGTCCTAGGCGTTTTTGAACAGAAGCATCTCGGCGCAACGCGTTTGTTTTTTTATAACGATTCACTCTCAGTTCGAATCCGGCAGCACACGGGAGAACACGGATAAAATAAAGTATTTGCATTTTATTCACGAGTATACCTACTTCCTAAAACCAACAGGTTATGGGCCCAAGCACATAGTTAAGGTGTACGTGTTAGTGTAGAGTGACGTTAAAATACAGTATAACATTTTTTTCGGTAAAAAAAATGACATTAAAAAAAAAATAATATAAAAGGAAAAAGTGAAAGTGCAAGTATTAACTGTAAGTGTTAAAACTCAGTGCGAAAATGAGTGAAGAGGCGAAAAAGGCAAAACGTAACATTAAGCCGTTTAACGGTGAAAAATATAGTATCTGGAAATATCGAATTCGTTCATTAATAGCAGAAGAAGACGCATTAAAAGTCTTAGACGAGGTAGCTCCCACCGATCCAAAGGCATTAAGTAATTGGAAAAGATGCGAAAGGATTGCCAAAGGAATTATCATTGAATACTTGTCTGATTCAATGCTCAGTTTTTCAACAGAAGCTGATACGGCAAAACAAGTCATACATAAACTGGATTCGATTTATAACCGAAAAAGCCTGGCGATTCAATTGGCGATTGAGAAGAAACTTCTAACATTCAAATTTAAGGAAACTACACCGCTGTCAAAACACCTGATCTGCTTTGACGAAATGGTAGTTGAATTAGAAGCAGCAGGGGCAACATTAAGTGAAATGAGCAAAATCGCAAGACTTTTATTTACATTACCGAATTCATACGATGCACTTGTAACCGCGATTCAGACTCATGCGGACGAAGACCTGACACTCGGGTTTGTGAAAATAAAATTACTTGATTATGAAGTGAAATTGCAAAATGAACAAAGTGAAACGAGTGCGAAAGTTCTGCAAACAGAGACAATTATAAATAGTGAGAAGAAGAATAAGAAAAGTAGAGGATTTAAATTAAATTTTAAAAAGAAGCAAAACTACGGCTTCAAAAATAAAAAAATTAATAAAAACAATAAAATGCAGTGCGATCATTGTGGGAGACGCAATCACGAAAAGAAGGATTGCTATTTCTTCAAAAGAAATCAAGCTGCAACGGAACATCATCAACGATCACTGCATACAGTTCAAATGCAGAATGAGGGTGAACGATTTGCATTTATGACTGCAGATCAAGCTGATGACGAACAGATTAATGATCCAAAAAAAAATAAGTTTTATAATCGATTCGGGAGCAACGGATCATGTGGTCAAAGACATCGAGGTGTTTAAGACACTGTCTACATTGGACAAGCTAATAAAAATATCTGTTGCAAAGAAGGGAGAAGCTATCAGCGCAACAAAGATCGGGACCATCGATGTGACAACAAATCTTGGTGCAACGGGTGTCCTAGAGAATGTGCTGTATGCACCAGAAGCGACGACCAACCTTTTGTCGGTGCGCCGAATCCAGCAGAGAGGGATGACAATCATTTTTGGTGAATCTGGAGGCGTCATGGTAAAAAAGGGTGGTAAGACTATCCTAACCGGTAAGTCAATAAATAATTTAATATGCGTAAATTTCACGATAAATAAAAATATGTGTAACAAAGCATATGCAAATAACATCGTAACTTTAAACGCATATAAATTGTGGCATGAACGTCTAGGTCACATCGAACAATCTAAGTTCATCAAAATGAAGCAGCATAATTTATTTGAAGACAAAAATTTAATTGAGTCAATAAGTCCTACAAAAGATTTGTGTGAAGCTTGTGTATTAGGAAAACAAGCACGACTGCCTTTCTCAAAGGAAAGGGACAGGAGTCATATTACGAGACCTTTGTTCGTCATACACTCTGATGTATGCGGTCCAATTAAGCCTCCGACTATTGACAATAAAAATTATTTTGTTACATTTATCGATGAGTTTACCGACTATACGACAGTTTATCTCATTACATATAAGTCTGACGTATTTAAAATGTTTCAAGACTTTGTCGCTAAAAGTGAAACCCACTTTAATTTAAAAATCGCAAATTTAAATTGTGATAATGAGAATGAGTATTTGTCAAATGAATTCAAAGCATTTTGTGTACAAAAGGGTATCCAATATAATTTAACAATTCCATACACGCCACAGCAAAATTCCATAGCGGAGCGAATGAATAGAACACTGTTAGAAAAAGCTCGCGCTATGATTCACGGAGCTGAACTCAAAAAGGAATTTTGGGGTGAAGCTATTCTAACGGCTAATTATCTAATTAATATAACCCCAAGTAAAGCCATTATAGAAAACAAAACTCCTTTTGAACTTTGGCACAATAGAAAACCAAAATTAAATCGTTTGAAAGTTTTCGGTAGCACCGTGTCTATTCACGACAAAAATAGACAAAGTAAATTCGATAAAAAGTCTATTAAAGGGATTTTAGTTGGCTATGGAAAGAATGGATACAAAGTATTAAACGTGGAAACAAATCAATTTATTATAGCACGTGATGTGGTTGTTGACGAGATTAATTTTAAAAACTCGAGACCAACTTCTGTACACAGAAATAATGACTTTGAAGACAATAACCTTCAAACAGAACGTTCTAAAACTGATGAAATAAAAATCAGTGAGAATCAAGAAAGCGAAGCAAACGATTCTAGTAAAAAGATCGAAGCTCGTAATGATTCTCATGAAGGTGAGTTGCGACGAAGTACAAGAATAAAGAATAAACCTCAAATAAATTATAATGAGGAATATGATTATCATATTTGTGCACTTTTCACTATTTGTGCAATTCACTTTTTCTCTTAAAACACATTTCTTAGGTCAAACACTTACTTGTTTCAATGTAATAATGTTTAAAATGACTTAATGTATACCTGCGGTAAAACCAACAAGTGTAACTTTCCTCCTAATAGCAGAAACGGCGAAAAAATGAGGTTTTTCTTGTTTTTACAAAAAGTGCCCACAACAAAAAATCTAAAAAAAATTGACGACACTGCCTGTTATGGTACTTTATCGGGGCACTAAACATATTTTTGAGAAATGTACATTTTTCCGATTTTTCCGATTTTTTTGAGGTTTTTCATTTTTTACAGCCACAGTTGCAAGAAAAAATCTGAAAAAATTCTCAAAAATCTGTCTTAGGATCCAAAATATACCACATTTTTTCAGAATTTTAGGAAGCATCAGAGTGTGGAAAATACGCGGAAAAGGGCGAAATCTAATTTACCCTATAACTACCCTCACGGGCAAGATAGGGGGTTGAAATTTTGCTCAGAGGGAGTTTTCTGGGTCAGCTTTCGAATGGTTCATTAATCATTGAAAAACCTCTAAGGACAGTTTTGACCATCTTAATCGGCTAGGCCCTTGGAAAAAGCATCTGAAAGCAGAGACTTGATGCTTTTAAATGATTTTTCAGCCATATCGATACAACAATTTTTGCCGGAGTTATGATCACCTGCAATTGACCCAATTTCTCGGGTTCTTAGAGGTGACCCTTTAATTTTTTTAAGGAGTGTATATATATATATATATATATATATATATATATATATATATATATAAGATTTGTCATTTAAGACTGATAAGTAATATAGTTGCAGAAGCAAAGAATAGGTTAATAGTAATAGGTTAAGTTAAGTGTAAAATAATGTAATGTAAAAGGCAAGGATTATAATAAACAACAATAAAAAAGTACCTTATCGTCACTTCTGTCGAAAAGATCGAGACAATAGACCGTTACTTCACGCTTAGATCCTCCATAGCTGCGAGTCCGATCTTTGTATCCTTCAATTTTAGCCACGAGGACATTCCACTGAGCTACCCAAGTAAGCTCGGCGAACTTGTCACACGCCTCAATGCTCCACTCACCCTGCCTGAATGAAAACAAAGTACAGCAAAATGATTATCCGTTTCTTCAAACAAATCAAGCTTTGCACTACAGTAACTATTCAGAATGATAGAAATAAAGAATGATTGTCCAACTTGAACCTCAGTTGGATAGTCCGATTTCAACTTCGCTTGGACCGACATGATAACTTGTTACGTACTGTAGAGGTGCCAACCTAGCGGCCCACGCATAAACGCCAGATGAGGAGAGATAGTACGAAATGAGAGGAAAGAGTTACCCTCTCTCTGCCTGTACCGTGATAGAGAGTCCGATTAGTCACGTGAAACTGTGACGCATGCACGTCAGAGACGGAACGCGTCACGTGACCGAGCCATGTCAGAACAAGTCTTGATCTGGCGACTATGGGCCCACGGGCCGCACCAAGCCCGTGCCGCCACATCCTTCGGTGCGACATAAGGGGAGAGGTCCCCACCACACCGCATTCTTCGAACGGAGCCGCAGTGGGCGTTCAAAGAGTGCCATGTGGAGGGGACCCCTCCCCTTACGTCGTAGTGAATGAAGTAGCCGGCCATGGGCCACTGCAAGCTTGTCACCTCTGACGTACAGGGTAAGGGTCGGGTTATACTAGTCAATAATACTAGTAAATTACTTGTAAATTATTTGGTATATGAAAAAATGGTTGAAACGAAAGTTGTATGGTGTCAAATGTATTAGCTGGATCAAATATAAAACGGAATTATTTTTTTTTAATTTAGTGAAGCATTATAAAAATATAAATCTTGAAATTCATTTTCTATGCAATCTCCCGACTTGGAAACACATTTTTTCCAACAGATAGATAGTTTTCTTATCGTAAAACGAAGGCGGTTGTGACACGAGCCATTTGCGCAAGAACGCTTCGAAAGCAGCATCGTCGTCAAATCTCCGTCCTCCAAGTGCTTCTTTGAGTGGCCCAAACAAATGATAATCGTAGGGCGATGAATCCGGACTGTAGGGAGAGTGTTCCAGTATAATCCTTAACATTTTCTTGTGTTAGTGTAACTGTATGGAGCCGGGCGTTGTCATAAAGCACGATAACGTCTCGAATTGGAAATTTGCGTCTTTTCTGACAATATGCGAGTGTTAGTAATAATTGTTTGAGCACGGCCGTAGCTTATTCCGACATCAGAAGCAATTTCAGCAACTGTTATTCGGCGGTCACCCTTGAGAAGGCGGCTAACAGTGCGAATTGTCTCCCTTGTCACGCTGGATCTCGGGCGACATTAGTGGTTTTCATTTTCAACACTATCTCGTCCTTCTAAAAATTTTTTATCTCACGCGTACAGCTGAGCCTTTTTAAGGGTGTTGTATTGTACATATGTGCCTTAAGCAATCTCAAAATTTCGGACGGTTTTACGCCTTCTTTCGTGAGAAATTTGATAATAATCCGTTGCGCAACGGACGCGGGTGTCGCTTGTTGTAACATCGCGCTACTGACTGAAGGCGCGGAAGAATGCGGTACCTACGTGGGGAATCACGACACGTAAAAAAATAATTCCTGTTAATATTTGTTCGACCCAAGTAACATACAATGTAACAGTGTTTTTCTGTTTTGCTTTCTTATCGAATTTAGATGATGTATATTTATTAAAGTGTTGTCAAGATCTTCACTTACATTTGGAAGGAGATTTCGACGGAACTCAAATGTTTGAAGAAATTAAGATGTTCCGGTCAATAACGCAAACCAATTATTCAGCAATTACATTGTAAAGAACAATCTCTCGGAAGCATATCCAAAATTAATCGCATTACAAATTATGTTAACGACGCCAGTAACCGTGGTTTCAGCAGAACGTAGTTTCTCGCAGTTGAAACTAATAAAAAATTATCTTCGATCATCGATAAGCCTAGAGAGATTTTCATCTCTGACTATTCTGTCAATAGAAAGTGAAGTAGCAAATTCAATCGATTTTGATGATGTTATCAAAGATTTGGCGTCGAAAAAAGCGAGAAAAATTATTTCATATCATTATTGGATTGTATTATTGTTTAATATTCTTCTTATAAAAAATATATAATATGTAACAGCATTTGTAAATAAATAATTCCTCGTTGTAAAATTTAAGTGTAGGATTTGAATGTGTATTCAGGCCCCGCAAAATTTTTCAACCCGGCCCCGCAAAAGATCACGCCGCCCCTGCCTAGAAGTCTCACAGATTCCCTGTTCATAGCACAGGAAGAAGATCCACTCGGATCAGACCACTTTCCACTACTCATCAAACTCGAAACTTTTAGACACTATTACACAAAGGTAAACAACAGCTTGTCCTCCACAAGAACTGACTGGGAAAAATATAGTAACCTCATGGACACCCACATTGAGTCAGCTCTTCGCCAAGGAGAAACTTCAGGTCTCGAGAATTACATCTGGTTTACAGAATGTATGAGAGACTCTATCCTCGAAAGCACCCCTTGCAGGAAGTATATCCACAACCACCTTCATAGGAATCCCGTCCCATGGTGGGACCCAGAATGTGACAAAGCGGTAAGACTGACAAAGGCTCTCTTTAAAAAATGGAAACACCAGTCCTCCTCACTGAATTGGGTGAACTACAAAAGACAAGTAGCCATCACCAAGAAGCTCCTTCAAAAGAAAAAAGAGAAAACTTCAGAGACTTCGCTGCCAGCCTGTCACACAGGACCTCAATATCTCACCTATGGAACCACATAAAGATTCTCAAAAACAAATGGACACTTACGAGAAGCACAGAAGTTGTAGATACAGATTTCATCAACCTTCAAAAACAGGTGGCAATAAATAAAATATCCCCGCCGTGGGTCCTACAATCAATCTGGTAGTCTCTCCTAATCAATTATTGGACTCTCAGTTCAACTTCGTGGAAGTCAACTGTGCAATAGAACGAGCCAACCCTAAATCATTTCCCGGTCTGAACGGATTTTAGACTATAATACGATTAAACACCTCTCCACCAAATGTAGACTATACCTGCTAAATATTTACAAAGAAATCTTTCAACCAAAAAGGATACCAGAAGAATGGAACAGGAGCCAGATCCAGCTTATTAAAAAGTCAGATAACAAAAGTTTCCGACCCATCTCCCTGACATCATGCATGTGCAAAATCATGGAAAGAATGATCAACAATAGACTACAGTGGTGGTGCAAAACTACCAACCGGATACCCCAATCCCAATCTGGATTCAGGAAAGGACGATCCTCCATGCGGGCCATACGGGGTTACCGCACCATCTCCGCCGAGGCGGCGGGACTCCTCGCCGTGATTCCACCCTTCCCTGTGGTGGCGGCGGAGCGGGCGAGGTTATACCACATCGCCCACTCCTTCCGCCGCCCGCCGGGGGTGGAACTCACGCGCGAGGAGGAGTTGGAGCTCGAGAGCCAGAATCGTCAGGCCCGGACGGAAGCATTTTCGGAGTGGAGGGCGCTATTGACGCCCTCCACACGTCCGACTGTCCAGGCCCTCCTGCCCATATTTTATATATGGTGCAGGAGGCGGGGAAGGTTGACCTTCCGCCTCACGCAGGTACTCTCCGTGCATGGGTGCTTCGGAGAGTACCTGCACGGGATGGGGCGGGAGCAGACTGCGCAGTGCTACCACTGCGGCGAAGATGTGGACACGGCGCGGCATACCCTGGAGGAGTGCCCAGCTTGGGCCGGGCCGCACCGTGTCCTGAGAGGTGCAGTGGGCGGGTGGGATCTCGGGCTGTCGACCGTGGTCGACCTCATGGTCGGCAGCGTGGGGTCGTGGAAGGCGGTGGCCTCCTGCGAAGAAGTGATGAAGCAGAAGGAGGCCGCCGAGCGGGCCCGGGAGAGGGACCCGGGTCCCGCGAGGAGTGTGTGGGCGCGGGGACGACCCCCGCGCCGACGTGTGCCCCCCACGAGGGGGGCGGCGAGGGTGGGGAGGGTGCGGGGATCTCCACCACGTCAACGTGTGCCCCCGGTGGTGGGGGGCGGAGTGTTGTTGGCGCGGGGAGTCCCCCCGCGCTCTGTTGTGCCCCCACCATTGGGGGCGGTGAATGTGAGGGGCCCGGGGTGTGAGCTGACCCGGACCCCCGGGGGGGAGCATAGCTCCACCCGTGATAGGCCGACACCCCCCAGGTTAGTTTCCCGGTGTGGGGGGGGGGGTGTCGGTCCGTCCCTCCCCGATTGGGGAGGGGGATCCGTGGGGGGTATTGGGTGAGGAAGAGTCGGGGCGCGCCGGATCGCGCCTCCGACGGCCCTTCCTTCCGGTGGCGGCGTCTTCTTGCCTCGGCCGGGGATAGTTCCTTCGGGACACCGGCCCTGAGCGGGGCACGAAGACTCCGGGAGCTGTGGGTGGACCGAGCTGGGACTCGGGAAACTCCATCCGAAGGCTCCAGGGATGGGGACACCGGGCGGGTCCCTTCGCCCGGTGTCTTATAGCGTAGGCAATGGGGGAGGCTAACCCCCTCCCCCGGGGTGTGATGATAGCTGGGAGGTGTCCTGTTGAGTACTCGCGTGATCCAGGCACCTCCCATTTAGCTTAGGTGGGCGTGGGTTTTTTAGTGGGTAGCTCCTTGGGGATCTTTCGCCAAGGGGTAGTCCCACATAACCCCGACTCCCCCCAGGGAGTCGGGGTATGCGTAACGTCATTTTCCCCACGGAAAAAAAGGACGATCCTCCATCGACAACATCTTCAACCTCTCTGGTCACATTAGGACAGGATTTGCTCTCAAGCAAGTTACAGCGGCAGCATTCCTAGATACCTGTGCGGCATACGACAACGTTCAATGGAATATTCTCTTGAAAAAACTGTGTGAAATAGGAGTACCTATAAATACCCTGAGCTTTATAGCCAATTGGTCTTACTGCCGGTTTGCTAGCTCTCCAAGCTTCCAAGGAGTGAGGACAATATACAAAGGCCTGCCTCAAGGCGGGGTATTAAGCCCTCTGCTGTATAACCTCTACGTGACCGATATATTCAAAGGAGTCCCTGAGGAGGTCCATGTATCCCAGTATGCTGACGACATCGCCCTTTACTCTCGAAGCTATGTAAAAAGTCTATAACTGATGTAAAAAGATCTATCGAGCAAAAACTTATCTAGCATCGTGTGATCTCAACATAGGTCGCATATTACAAAGACCCCCAGCACCCAACACCGTATTCACTGAGTATGTAGGAAATCACTACAACAACCACCTAGGCATAGTTACGGATGGGTCCAAAGTGGAAGGTGGGATGTCGACAGGAGCAGCAGTTGTCTGCCCGGAGAAACAGACATATCTCCCTATTAGCATCAATCCGTCAGCTTCTGTTTTCACAACAGAGTGCGCAGCAATTTCAGAGGCCATAGACACCTTTTACTATAGCGAAAGGCCATTAGCAATTTGCTCAGACTCTCTCAGTGCATTAATAAGTCTTCAAAGCCCCACTGTGAGCACTAAAACAAACTATCACATCGTAGACATTAAACACAAAACTATTGAACTGGTCTCTACACACCACAACGATAAATATATAACATTTATCTAGATTCCCTCTCATTGTGGGATACAAGGGAATGAATTAGCTGACAAACTTGCTAAAGAGGCCACCAATAAGCTACACTTACCCCTACACAAGATCCCCTACACAGATTTCATAGAAATACATAAGGAAGAAATGTGGAAAGAATTCTTGTCTCAACTCAGTACCATATTCAATAGCAAAGGCACTTTTTACTGGCAGAAATTCTACAATCCACAAAAAACACCCTGGTACAGCGGATACGACATGCCTAGAGATTTTATAGTCAGATTTGGCAGGATGAGAACCAACCACGTGAACACCCGAGAATCACTCGCGAGGTTAAAGATGGTACCAGATTCTACATGCGAGTGCTCTCACCCGGTACAGGATATAGATCATCTCATATGACAATGCCCCCTGCGCTCTGAAGGGAGACGGAAAATAATTCAAAGGTTAATTACCACCGGCAACACCATTCCCGGAGCGATCGATACTTCCTAAAAAACGTCAACATAAAAGCCCTAAATATAATCAGAGACTTCTGTATGATTAACAAAATTAATGTATAATAGAGAGGATGTGTTAATCAGCACCACTGGGTTAGAGTGTTTATAGTTGTAACTTTATTATCGTGTATGTTAGTGAGTAAGAGTATGTTTATACAGATGCGGATGTATGTATGTGATTTCGTACGCATACGGGTATATGCAAGTATCCATAGGGACTAAGTTATAGGCTTTATCTGGTTAGACATAGAAATAGACATAACCTGAAATGCTATGACTAAATGCGGAATAGTAGATGTAAGAGGAATAGTATTAGACGATAAGCTACCCGACTATAATGTGATATTAAGGTAATATCGGTACCTGAATATGGCAATAAGGCACAATACCTGTTAAATACTATCAGAAATATGTTTCACTCTATGTATGTCCGCTGGTATGCCAGTTCCGGCCTAAAGCGTAATTAAATAAAAAAAAAAAAATTCTACAGAGTCGGTAATTCAAAACCGTAGACAGAACAATGCATTGAATGCAATGTCTGTACATGTATTTGTACATAATCTAAAGAGGTTAATATTCAGCCGAGTACCGATGGTGAAACCCAATGACATTTCCATTTATTTTAAAGACTTTTACTCACTGCAAAACGTGACGTAAATTGTATAAGTAATAAAAATGTGTTTGTTTAATCAATCGTTTAAGTAATAAAAATGTGTTTGTTTAATCAATCGTTTAATTAATAAAAATGTGTTTGTTTAATCAATCGTTTAAGTAATAAAAATGTGTTTGTTTAATCAATCGTTTAATTAATAAAAATGTATGGGTTTAAAGATCTGTTTAAATAATAAACATTTACCTATGTAAACATATGTTTAAATAATACAAATCTATTTGCTTAGACAATCGTTTAAATAATAAACATTTACCTATGTAAACATCTGTTTAAATAATACAAATCTATTTGTTTAAACAATCGTTTAAACAATAAAAAGTGTTCGAATATTAATGAGAATCACTATACCGTGGTACGTACTTACGTATTACGACTTGGCAACGTCGAATAAAGAGTTCGGTTATTTGAAATCAAATAAAAATGCGAATAAAGATACATGTGATTTTCATCTCTTCGAAATACTTGTCACGAATAAAAGCGTCAAATAAATCGTCTGGCTAAATCGAGCTTCAAATAACGGATAAAGATAACCGATAAATTCGCGCGACATCTGGATACAAATAAGCCACATGATTTTGTATGTATTTGTTTCAATAAAATCGGACGGATACTCTGCGACCCAGTAACTACAGATAAATCCGTAAGATACATCATGGCGCTGTATCCGACTCTCAAATAAATCTCGAAGATAACCAGAAAATCATCGGAGAGGCAGGCCAAATAAACTCTCCAAACCAGGCGCTTGAGAGATAAAGATACAGATAAATTCTCGTGCTTCATCCGACTTCGAATAAAAGACAAAAGATACAGTGTATCTTATCTAAAACTTATTTGATTAATTTTTTATTTAGATACTGCCCATCTCTGCCAATGCCCCATTGTGCGGAGGTGCACTGATTGTTTTATTACTGGATAGTTCAAACAACATAATAAAAATTGAAATACCTATTTAGCGCTATTTTCATCTTGAAATTGATTTATATAAACTATTGTTGGCTTCTTTGAACCTTCTGCTATCAAATACAATTTTCAAAAGGACGGAAAAATATTCAAAAGATTGTCAATAAAAATTTTAATGACAGTTGTTATGCGAGGTTCCATATTCGTTACAAGTTGCGGCATGACTGTTATTATGGATAATTGTTATCGATATTGTTATTATCGATAAAAAATTGTTTTAAAGCTGATAACAATAACGGTAAAAGATCAACTAAATCTGAACTCCTGTATGCTTTTACGATATAACGATAAGTCAGATCAGCAATAAACAGAATTTTATATAGATTTATTGTTTATAATTAATATATTGTTGCACAACTTATGAAAATATTTGGAAAAAAACTAATAATTGTATATGTAACGTTATCATATAATAACAGACACGCCGCAACTTGTAACGAATATGGAACCTCGCATAACAACTGTCATTAAAATTTTTGTTGACAATCTTTTGAATATTTTTCCGTCCTTTTGAAAATTGTATTTGATAGCAGAAGGTTCAAAGAAGCCAACAACAGTTTATATGAATCAATTTCAAGATAAAAATAGATTCAAGATAAATATTATTATTTTGTTTACTATCAATAAATAAAAGTTTATTTGTATAAATTGAAAAAGCATTTATTCAGCTTTAAAATGAGTATAGAAATAGAAAGCATTGTATTTAAACAAAGATGAAACATTCAGGTTGAATTAATCATGTAATGGCTCGTTTCGTTTACTTTTCCAGAATTCCGACTGTAACTTGGAAAATAGCCGAAATACGCGCTGTGTATTACATGGCAGTAAAAGTATGTAAATTGGCAACTATGCGACAAATATTCTCGGATGTGATTCGGCATCTACACCTTCGATACCTGTAATTCAATATAATTCTTAAACTCATCACTCCAAATCGTAGAGGACATACCAAAACCTCCACTGGACAAATAAGTAAAACTCCTCATAAAACAATAACGAGAGTTCACAAGAAGATAGCATTAGAACTAATTCATTGCGATGTATGTGGGCCTAAGCCAATCCCGTCATTAAGCGGATCGCAATGCATGTTAGTATTTGTAGACGACTACTCCGGAATGTATTTCACCTACTTCATAAAATACAAAAACGAAATATTTGAAAAATTATTCGCGTTTAAAGAAAAATACGAGAATTTGTTGAATATGAAAATCAAACGAATTAGGACGGAGAATCGTGAATTTGGGAATCAGAATTGGCAGCAATTCTTAGAAAAGAATGGAATAACGCATGAGAAAACTATGAACCCCTGTAATCCTGAGAGTAATGGCAAAGTAGAAAGAGTCAACAGAACGATATTAGAACGCATGAAAATGTTGTTGCACAGTATGTAGCTCTTTACCGTCAAAATTCTGAGCTGAGGCTGTGGCCTGCAGCAGTCACGTCAGTAACCTCACCTAGCGGAAAATAAAACGAACGCACCATTTGAATCGCTCTTCAAAGTAAAACCAAATGTAAATTACTTACGACTTTTCGAATGTGTAACATATTATTATATTCCGAAAGAAAAGATAAACAAGCTAGACCTACCGGGTAGAATAGGTATTTTCGTAGGCTATTCCCGCAAAAGACGCGGATACAAGATATATGATCCAAATACAGAACAAATAGTAGAAGAGAGGTCAGTAAAGTTCAATGAAAGAGAGTCGGGAAAGAAATTCATAAAGGATAATAACGGTTGCACAGAATTATATAATTTAGAGTATCCCACTACATTGCCATTGTCGCGGCCAAGTCATAGTCCTTGTCCTCTGGAGTTTTCTGTGCAATTCAATATTTTAGCTACGGAGCGGGCTTGTCGCCGTAGAAAGATTTAGTCATTGTGCGAGAACCGTCATTTCGATGAACCTAGGACATAGGACCTGCAGACCCCGGCAAGCACAGCTGAAATCCATAAAACCCGGGCCTTGTAAAACGTAGTTCGCAACTAGGGTTGCCAGGTAGACATCTGGCCAACACTTGGATCGACACTCGGTTAATCCTTGCGTGGCCTTGCCAAACGTCCTGGGGTTTTCCGTTTTTTATTGCCCCTTGACCATCATGTTTGCCGGGGTCTCGGAGGCACTTCATCGGACTTGGGCCAGCCTTCGCCTCCCACTTAGCGTCCCCCCCCCCCCCCTTCAGACTTTTTCTCTGGAGGAGAGCAATCAGACAGGAGTGGGGAGAACCGAGGTTTTCTCTGCGAATTTTTGTAATCCGTAGTCAGTTAGTCACTTACTCACTCACTCGCTTTCGACTCATTCGTTTTCTCGTCTGAGAGTCAGTCAGACTGTATAAGCAAATTGTAAATAAACTTGTATTTAAACCACACAAGTATAGTCCTTTCTTGGCAACTCAAGAAAGGTGGTCCTTCGAGATTTGTTTTTCCTTATACTCGATAGTCGGCACACACGTGCAAACAAAAGGTACAAAGCCGAACGATCGTAAGATCAACCACGGTATTTACAGCCATATACTAACGAAATGTCCGATAGTAACGTAGATGAAACTAATTGTGAATTCGTCAATTACAATAGAGATAGAAGCGATAATTTCCATCAACCAGTAGAGTCAATTAACAATCATGAGGAAGATGTCGAAAATGCAGGAACTCCACGACAACGAGGTACAGTAAATTATCGGTGTACGTCAGTGCCAATCTCACGTTTCCAAGTCAGTGGAACACCCGACACCACCGCGGTGAGTGGCCGAATCTCGAGAGCCGTCGCGGCCACAACACTGTCGGCCATATCGGTGTGAGACCAGAAGACCACTACTAATCCAATTACAAAACTTCTTAATTTATCGTTATTTTTTTATGAAACTTTTATCAACATATTCGTGGCATTTTTCTGATTAAAATGAAACCAAATATGATGTAATTCCGATGATATTTACTTGTCTAACAAGCGATAAAAGTTTCGAACACAGAGAAGGACAGCGTCAAGAAAATTATTTCGATAATATCTCGTTAACTATTAGATTTAAGACATATGGAGGTCAATACAGTTTTACTCAGAATTCGATAGCCTATCGATTCATGATACAAAAAGTAGGTCTTTCCATTTAAAAAAAAAATAAAGGTGACCTTGAAATCTCCTCTATGCCTCCACCCATGCATAGAATGTTTGTGTCACAATATGCCCCCCCCCCCCTATACCGTGTAAGTTTTGTGTACAACATTTTTTCATATTATTACAAATAACGGCAATATTCAAAGTGGACATAGTTATTGCCCCACCTTTTATAATACACACTTCCTTGCCGCCTCTGGTTGTTGATATTACTTCATCTCTGTCTCGTAATCTCTTGTTATGGATCGTTGAATGTAAATAAACATTCAATCACGCTGTACGCTTCACTGTACTTACCTACCTACTTTCTGTATCATGAATCGATGGACTATCGAATTCTGAGTAAAACTGTATTGACCTCCATATGTCCTAAATCTAATAGTTAACGAGATATTATCGAAATAATTTTCTTTCTTCTTTGGATAACATCTCGTTAACTATTAGGTTTAGGACATATGAAGGTTAACGCTGTTGTACTCAGACTTTGATACTCTATCGATCTATGGTATAAAAAATGGGACATTCAACGATTGGCGAGCGACGGTTCGCGAGAACTCGAATCTTACCAATCAGTGTGTAAGCGAACGCCAAATCGGAACGGCTGTAAAATCGAGACGCTGTGTGAGAAAGAAACTCGCAATTTTGGAAAGCTATGCTGAACGCGTGGCGAGTTTTGTTTGCGGATAGCTGCGCCGCTTCAGTGCAATTCAGTACGACTGTTTCATTTCATACTATTCTTAACACGTTAAACGTTCCATTCAGACCGCGAGAAAAAACGTGGCACGGAACGTGATAACTCTATTTTACGCTTCTAGCGTACCGTGTGATCTTAGGATCCCACATAACTATTATGTAAAACTTGCTCGTACGATAATGATGGCTCGTTTTCAGTGTAATAAAATGGTTTTCATTATATTTTTTCCCACAATCCGTAAAACCACCGCACACAATGATCCTATGCATACTTCTGACCATAACCCCTCCATATCCCTTCCTGATGGAAGAAAACCAACACCTTCTCGCGGTTTCCATCGAGCAATGACACCTTTCTTGTAGAACACATTCAATTAGTATAGGACCTAATATCTATTAATGAAGTTATGATTAAAAAGGTGTCGTTGGCCAATAGAGGTTACTAATGTAGTTCTCGAGGTATAAGTAGGATCATTTAGTCGTATACGAGGTCTGCTGGTATGTATTGCTTTCAGAACAGCGGTATAGTAAACTGGCCATGATAGTCCTTTCCCAGCTCATTGTGACGTCAATCTTCAAGTCTCCATATTTTAGAAAGGCTCATTTTGATGGGAAAATTTCAAGGAATCTGATCATATTTTTCAAAATTTGGAAAATCTTGACCACTTGTCACGTTCCCGCGCGGGAAACACGACGATTTCCAGGAAACGCCTGGAAACCATACTTCAACGCTCCTGCCTCACGCCGAACGCGGTTAACCCCCTCCACGCACACTTCTCCGACCTTTGTGCCGTCACTCCAGCTCTACAATACTGTTAGTCCCGCCACCCCCCACCAGATGACCACGGACCCCAGTCGCTTTCTCGCCGCTAAAAACCAACCCCTACAGATATACCCTTCAGGCCCGAACTTTCTCGCTGCTAAAGATATTTGACCTCCCACATAAATACCCCTGGCGAAGACCGAATTTTTGGAGAACCCACAAGTTCGCTTAAAGTGGTTACTCCCCAGTTGACTCAGACGGATCCGGTGCGTATCACTAGCACGTTGAAGTCTGAGACGCTGCCCCACTGTGCCCTGCAATCGGTTCCACTAAGAAGAACAGACGAGGAGGGAGGCATTATATTTCTACGCTACCAAAAGCCAGGAGGCTGCCGACAAGAAGCCGACAACACATCTACGCCAAGCCCCCCCCCCCCCCCCAAGCCACCCACCAGGAGACTCGTTCTGATTTCGCTCCCTTCGCAGAGTGCTCCCGCATTTTAGAGAACATTAGAGCCTGACACCTATATTTTATATTTTATATTTCATATTTTATTTTATATTTTATATTTTTATATACTTTCCTACCTATTATTTTATATTATATTTTATATTATAGTTTTCCGTTAATTCGTCAGAACGTTGTTTTTTTCTCTCTTGTTAATAAACTGTTTTATCAAATATCCAGAAACCTTTGTCAATCTCCTTTCGTTGCCACGTTTTTCATGAGCGATCCGCCTACGAGAAGAGGTTGCCGCTCGCCTATTCTCGGTCCTTGTTACAGGCTCTCCCAAAAGGAAGCCATAGCACGTAACACACTCATAGAAAGAAAAACGTAAAAAAAATTCGTTTACGTTTTTCAACATTATAAAGTTAATTATCGAGATTGAAAAATTATTGTACAATAGCCCAATCATTTCTGAATAAAGCAAAAACAAAATTTAGCTCGATCAGACAAAACAATAATTTCTGAGATAAAAATTCGTAAGTAAAGCCCATTTTCGCCAAAATTGGCAAAAATTGCAAACTTCGAAGGTCTGTAATTTTTAAACAAATTTTGAACAGGCAAAATGATGACTTAATTTCACATGGACTATAACATATTTCAATTAAAACAAAATCGCCGATGATGAGGTCAAAAAGTGATCGATTTGGTATGGAATGACCCATTACTAAACATGCAGCTGACACAAGTAAAAGATCTTCTTCAGGTATATTTTATAATTTTCGTATGCGCACCCAGGAAGATCTACAACGATCTGCTCACAATCACCAAGCGAACAAACTTGGAATTGCTGGCGAACAGCTAACGAATAGCTCGCGAGCAGCTCGCCAATAGCAGTCTGGATGCGATGTAGTTTCTATAGACGAGCAGCTCACGAGCAGCTCGCGAACAGTTCTACTCTGTGTGGATCTGGCATTAGACGTTCGACTCTATGGACGTGCTCATACTAGAAATATGTCTAATTTTTTTTTATTCGATTAATTCTTTTTTTTTTTAATTTCTGGCTATATAATAATTAATCAACGGTATTTTTGTAGAATTCTTTTATCATTATATGTTCATTTGCGTATCTGTGTATAAAGAAGTACACGGATTAAAATACGTATATATTACTTATGCATAAACACGTGTATACGTGTATCCCGTCTAAAACCGTGATCTCCAGATATAAACCAAAAATGTTGAACACTATTATTTATAAGATTGAAAGTTAATACTATTAACAAACAAAAAAGAAAATACTTTCAACAGTCTTTGGTATATGACACCAATTTATTTGGAAAATATTTTTGAAGATAAGCTAAGTTAAAAGAGTTGTTATGTTAAAAATTTTTTAAATGTAATAATCATTATAAGTTATAAATATTATAAGCAATGAAAGTGAAAACAAAATAATTAAACAGAAATTTATTGTCCACAGACAAGAAACGATGTATTATATTTTTACACGATAAATATAAACTTTGCTTAACATTATTAGATATATTATACAAGTTTTACGACCAATTGTTGGCAACAATAAGGCTACGGAGTATGAAATTGGACGAAGTGTAGCGCTATAAATCTTTCAAATAATTGACATCAAAACAAATATCTCATGACCAGGAGCGCTTTCTCACCTCCAAAACTTAGCTTGTGGCGAGCAACGTAAACATTAATCCTCCGACAACGGAGACCTGTCTATATTGACCCAGAGTGTCAACATCGTCGTTTAATTGCTCAGTTTCTGGCGAATAAATTAAATGAACAGCGGTAAATGTTTTTCCTTGAAAAGGGTGATTCCTAAAGTCATACGAAATAACTTTTTCCTTTACGATGTGGGGAAAGGTCCACTGCTCGTGCACACTACTTTATTAACAACTATTTACAACGACACTACCTTATTAACTACTATTTACACTGTATGTACTCTCTCTTTACAACGCGTTGCGGAGAGAAATCGTGGCGGACGTAACGGCGAAGACTCGCGGTGGACACGTGCTCTAGCGCGGCGCGGTGTGTGCGTGTGTATATACCCGGTACGTGTGCCCTTCCAGATTCGCGGAAAACAGAGAGAGATATACAGGGTGGCCCACATAACTCTGAACAGCTCAATATCTCGAAAACTATGCCATCGATTTTAAAGTTCTTAGTCTTAAATTGCATGGAACTGAAGGGCCTTTCTGACTACATAAACGTGAAGTGGCCTCCCTTCCCTTTTAACGGGGGAGGGGAGGTACCTTTATAATTTTAAATGGAACCCCCTATAACATGTTACATATTTAGATTCTACAGGAAAAAACAAGTCAATTTTGTCTGAAACATTTTTTTGTCAGATACTTCCATGATGAGATATAACAGTTTGAAGTTTCGAGTTGTAGGTACTTGAAGCGCTCGGAAATAGCGTTATGGAATTATACGCGCTTGAGTCCTTTGCTTATTCGTGAAGAAATAAAATGTACTTTAAATTAAATGTTCAAAATGTCCACCACGGGCTTGTAAACATTTATTTACTCGAAACATCAAAGTTGTTCTAACATTTTTTAACATTTCGGGAGTCACTGAAGCGCAAGCGTCACGTATTCTTTGTTTCATATCCTCTTTTGTCGTCGGTGGTTCAAACATAACTTTGTCCTTTACATATCCCCATAAGAAAAAATCTAATGGTGTTAGATCGGGGGATCGAGGAGGCCATTGACGAGGTCCCCCACGACCTATCCATTTGTTCCCAAATTTTTCGTTCAAAAATTGCCTGGTAATGATTGCAAAATGTGGAGAAGCGCCGTCTTGTTGGAACCACATTTCTCTTCTAACGTGCAGTGTAGCAAAATAAAAGCGTAGGCAAATGATTTTTTAAGAAATCACAATAACTTGCAGATGTTACAGTTTCTTGAAAAAAATAAGGTCCAATCACAAAATCTCCTATTAGACCACACCAAACATTTAAAGACCATCGATGTTGAAAGGGAACACATCGCATCCAATTTCGGTTTTCCACGGCCCAATAATGCAGATTATGTCTATTTACATGCCCTGAATTCATAAAAGTGGCCTCATCGGAAAAAAGTATTTTGCACAAAAAGTCATTTTCCACAACTGCCTGCAGCCACTCACAAAATCTTACGCGGTGATCGTAATCTGCTATCGAAAGCTCTTGTGATAAAACCATGTGATATGGATGATACTTTTGCCGTTTCAAAATTCGTTGAATTGATGAACGACTAATATGTCATGTTTGTGCAAGTGTACGTTGACTAATATGAGGATTTAATATAATTGCAGCAAGAATACTGGCACTATTATTTTCATTAGTGACAGCTTTAGGTTTATTGTGAGTTTTTTTACACAATTCACCGTGCTCGCGAAGCCGCTTTTCTAAATTATGAAATGTTGCATGACATTTTTTGATCCCATAACGTTCAAAAAACATCACTGCTGCACGCCGATAATTTTTTTGGCATTCACCTAACGTTAATAATATATTCACTTCTGTGTCAAAAGTAGCCATAATCACAATGTCACTGCTTGAATAACAGCTCTAAACTGAAAACGTTTTCATAGATAAGTGAGTCAAACTCAAGAATTGTAAATATTATTGTTTGTGTTTCTTCATGAATAAGCAAAGGACTCAAGCGCGTATAATTCCATAACGCTATTTCCGAGCCCTTCAAGTACCCACAACTCGAAACTTCAAACTGTTATATCTCATCATGGAAGTATCTGACAAAAAAATGTTTCAGACAAAATTGACTTGTTTTTTCCGGTAGAATCTAAATATGTAACATTTTATAGGGGGTTCCATTTAAAATTACAAAGGTACCTCCCCTTCCCCGTTAAAGGGGAAGGGAGGCCACTTCACGTTTATGTAGTCAGAAAGGCCCTTCAGTTCCATGCAATTTAAGACTAAGAACTTTAAAATCGATGGCATAGTTTTCGAGATATTGAGCGGTTCAGAGTTATGTGGGCCACCCTGTATACTGGGCTTTACGAGGGCGCTACGCACTTCCTACTACTGAGTCGTTTCCTTTTCTATGTAACCGTTGCAGGTTGCTCCCGCGTTTTATATATGTACGCTGATTGTAACACGCACATGGCCAATCGCGTGGTAAAATGTATCTCATTTTTCATTATTGCATATATAAAGTTATTTTTATATTAAATTGAACTCGTTGTTACAAACGGAATCTGTTTCTTCCTGTCACACACATAATTTGGAGAGCTGTATTTGAATTATATTGTATTTCAATTACACATCTGATTAAAATAAATAGTAATTGAATTAATTGAAAAGTTTGACTTATGTAATTCAGTTACGACGTACTTGAATTACTATATAATTGAAATACAATGTAATTCAATTGTGCAATTGAATTACAACGGAACTGAATTAGCACAACTCTGGTTCAGGAGTTATTGACGAAAAACGCGATCCTGCTTAGCATGACGTTGGCAATGGCCGAGCCGAAATCCGTCTGCTGTAACCGCGTTCTGGTTGGTCCGTTTTTCGTTAATAACTCCTTAACGAAGTAGCGGAACATTTTCGTAATGAAAAAAGTTATTTCAAATGACCTTAGGAATCACCCTTTTCAAGGAAATACATTTTTGGGACACCCTGATATACCCATATACACAATTTTGTATTGCTAATTACTCACTAATGACTACACATAGGTCAAAATGTCAGCCCTTTCTGAGATATGAACATATTTGTTTGCTAGCATTATGATCAACCTACTTACTTCCATCAAATGCGATAGTTACTTCAGTGTTTATAAACCGCGTTCTAAATGTCCTCGAAGGAAGGAAACGTAGAAAATCTTCTGTAAATATTATTATAAAAGGCCAGTAATAAATCAATCATGATGGTAGCAAACAAAAATGTTTATATCTCAGTAACGATTGGCCTTTCGACCTATGTTTACTAAGGCTTTTCTACTTAGCACGGTGTGTTCTATATAGCATATAAACATTGAATGGTTTTTTTAAACACCCTGTATATGTATAACGATGAACAAAATCAGTGGACATCGCGTAGTAGAGTCTCCTTGTAGGTCGGAAGCCAGAGCTGCGAGGAGCGCGAGAGGCCGACAAAGGGTTATTAGCCCAGGAATATAGTTTCAATTGGTTATTTAGATACGCGGACGAACCTGATGCGGAATCAGGGAGCCGCTAGGACTATAGACATCGAGGACAAACATGACGCGAAGTCAGGGAGCCTCTAGGAATGAAGTCAAACATAGACGAACCCGATGCGAAGTCGGGGAGCTGCTAGAAGGTTGTGTCACAGCGCGGACGAACTCAATGCGAAATTGGGGAGCCACTAGGTTGGAGAAATCTCTGTTTGGACTATGATATGTCGCGGACGAGCCTGATGCGAAATCAGGGAGATGCTAGGATAGTTAGTAAGCCTTGTGTCCGATTCGTCGCAGACGGTCCACGTATTTCCGGCCGTGTGGCAATCGAGGATGCCACAGCTGCGCGAAGCATGCTCTTTCGTCCCAAAACGTATTGCGCAAAGAGCCTTTTTCGGATTTTTGTCCGTCCTTCGACTAATCACGAAGAATGCTAATCCTTGAGTTGCCGCACGCTAGGCGCTTGAGGATTCGAGCTGATGGCATTGGAAAAGTGGCCATAAGTCAATCCGTGCGACCCTCACTCCGTGTACCGTCCGCGAGGTACTTGAGGGTCCCGGATTCGGACACAGCGGGCCTTATGGCCCACTACACGCGGCGGCCAAGGGGTCGTAAATCCTCTTCCGCACGACGCGAGGTACGCTCGGGTTACGCTACAACCCCAAGAACCGTGTCTCTGGTTTTCGTCAAACGGACGAAAACCAGAGACAGCAAACGTACGTTTTCCCAGCCCCTTGGTCTTCGTCGCCGGACCTCGGCCAAGGGGCAATAAATTAGCTGCTAGCCACTTGGCTAGCACGGCGTACGTAGGCCACTCGGGCCCCAACAATACCCAGCCACTTGGCTGAAAATACATGCTGCTCCGAGGTACCAATAAACGCGCTTTTTGGGGAATTTCCCGAACATCGGCCTAAGGTAGGGATTTCTTCCACCACCAAAGAGGGAGGTTCCAGAAGATCCTCTCCCTTAGGCTGATTAACAAATCAGAAGAGTTTTACTCCCATCATGGGCCCATGCCCAGAATTCTCACCACCCACACGAGGTGACCAACGAACTGACCTCGGAGCAGCAAAGCAGAATCAATCCAACTAGCAACCAGTCAACCTAAAAACTCCGACTAAACGTAGACGCGCATATACAGTAAGTTCCACTTCCAGCCACATCCAGTTCACTGTTCCGTGAAACAAAGACTCATCCAATGTTAGTTCGGCAGATGAGATTCAATGAGTTGTAAATAGTGTAAATAAATAGTCTGTTGCGCAAAGAAACGACTGCAACGTTCATTTACAACCACGAAACTATCCACCTTGTAACTAACATAATTTAATTGACACAACCCGAACGGTAAGATTGTATTGTGTGAGAATGTTCAATTACACTGTCCAACACCAAAATTGTTTTGCAATACCTGTTGGGTGATTCTTATACACTTTGTCATTCTAAAACCAAATCCGAAAGTAGAATTGCTCTATCACACAATGTTTTCGAAAAATATTGGTTTTTGTGAAAATGCACGATTTTGATAAAAAATGACATGTTGCGCAAAAACTAAACACGCGAGAAAGTTCAAATTTGAGCCAAGAGATAGAGGGGACTCTCCTCTACATATTCATATAGTCAATTATATTTTTATGTACTTCCTAATAGTTACTTTTAAAAGTTAAAACGAAGAAGAACTAGTCAGAAGACGTCTGTATAGTTTGCAAGCCGAACCTGAAGTGAAGCTACAGAGAAAGTTTTAGGAGGAAGAAAAGAAACCCCTGTTGGGTCCACTCGGGAAAACAGATGTGGGAGGACCCTTGATTTATTACTCAGGGCCTCTTTTAAGTGTAAGGTTGCAGGCCTTCCACTTCTGACCAGAGTCAATAAATAAAGACCCGAGGACCGTTAAAATATACCAGGACACTCTCAGTATTCTTCAACACTCGACTTACTTTTGTTGATGTTCCAACAATAAATAAATAAATAAATATATGTATATATAAAATACACACACGCACGCTACACTATTAAAATACACTACTAACGTACACTACTAAAATACATATATTATATGTAAAAAAACTAAAATACTATAAATAACTATAAAGTTTTTTATAACGTTTTCTTGCGTAGAAATGCAGATTTAAAATGCTTAACACAACTGACTTCGACAAATTACAAACCGAAACTGAGCTCTGGCATACGAAATTTTCTTACAGACTACAAAATAGTTACAATGTAAGGAAAGACAGCAATGCGGTGACTGGAAAATTTTATTTTCAGTAATTGCCTTATCTTTATAATTGTAATACCAATGGACATTGAAGATTCTTCCGATTAAAATAGGTCCAAACACTATGTAAATGGGACTATTTTTATCGATTTAAGTACATAATTAAGACATAGATTGCTCCATATTAAATCGATAAAATGTCGCGGAAGTGTATAAATCAGCCGGACTGTTTTTGTTATATTCATGACGAAATTATTTTAAAATCAAAACAAGGAATACAAGTCCAGCATTAATCTTTCATCAAGATATTTCAACAATGGAAAAACGTTACAAAGGAAAAGACTTATGTGCAATGCTTGCTGATTACTGTTGGATACTTATTATTGAAAATCGGGATACCAGGAACAAGCGTCAAGCAAGGCGGAAACATTTTTAAATTTGTTTACATCAGAAATAGGTATGTTTTTGTATTCAATTTTAAGGGGGCCGGCAGGTCGACTCTGTGTAACCACACACATGCATGAAATACGTATACGTATATGAACTTGCAAGGGTCAAAATCTTGACAAATTGTCACTTGTGTTTCCTAAAAGTCCAATCTAGGTCTGTCCAGAGCCCAAATTGCGAATTTCTACCTCATCGTCGAGTAATTTGTAATATTCGGCAGAAATCTCGCTTTCTGAAGCAAGGATGACGTCACAAGATGGCTGCCGCATAGAGATTCTCTTAATTTCGAGAGATTTAGTGTTCGTATCGAAAAAACGCTCTGGACAGACGTAGCAAAGACATATACGAACACGGTGGTATGCATTTTTAATTGATTACTTACTTATTTAAGGCGTAAAATGTCTAGAAAAAAACGCACCATTTCGCGGTTCCGCTTACTAGCGTCCCGGTCTCCCCGCGGCAAACACTGTACCTTGCGATAGAATACGGTCGATAATGCAGATCGATATTACAGGTTTACATATGTACGATATGTATGCTGCCGAATATTGCAAATTACTCGACGATGAGGTATAAATTCGCAATTTGGGCTCTGGACAGACGTAGATTGGACTTTTAGGAAACACAAGTGACCACTTTTAAACTGCTCATTGCAATATTGAAGCGTCAATTTGTCAAGATTTCGACCCTTGCACGTTTCGCTACGCATCTCGTGACGTCACGCTTGCCTCGAACGCCTTGCGACTGGCGGTATGCTGCCGAATATTGCTAATTAATCGACGATGAGACAGAAATTCGCATTTTGGCCTCTGGACAGACCTAGATTGAACCTTTAGGAAAGACAATTGACCATTTATAAACCGCTCATTGCAATATTGAAACGGCAATTTGAAAAAGTTTCTGACCCTTGCACGTTTCGAAAGAAGCCACGACCTTCGGGTCATCGATTCTGTTGAAACTGTGCATACTTATAGATCTCGTTGTCCTGTTCACAAATATTCACCATTATAGGGGCAGGTACTCAATAATTATCGCAATATTAACGATTAAAGTTTCATTATTTCCTATGTAATGCCGTATTTTTTCTACGGTACAACAAGATTCGGTTTGGCGTGACTGCAGCGTACCAAGTTTTCAACCGGACGACCAGTGTTCAAATCCTGTCTACTAACCTATTTTTTTAATTTCATTATGTTTCATCATTGTATTTTTATAATATCAATTTCACTTCAAAGTACCGATTTCATTTTGATGAAAATATAGCAGGCCGAAGGCGTGGCCTCGCCTTAGCATCTCGTGACGCCACGCTTGTTTCGACCGCCTCGCGAAATTCACATGTTGGCCTCTGAACCAGAATAACCAGAGGGTTATCAAATCATTTCAACGGAAAAATTGTGATTTCATTAGTTTCTTTTCGCATAAATCGATTTTTTCCAAAATCCTGAGGTGACAGACAAATTTTGTGATCGGATTTGATGTCAGCGTGATAAAATCTACGAGAAAAGATGTACAGAATGTCAAGAAAAATCTAACCGTGCATGGCATTGGATAAATCACAATTTTGTTTAAATATTCCAAGTTTATTTTCAAAGTTAAAACATGTTTGTACCATAGTCTCTCTATTTTCCCTTCTTTTGCAATATTTTAACTTCTAAAAAAAAAAATCATAGCTCTATCTCATTTCTATCAAAAGTTCTTTGATTTTGACAGAAACTTCGTCACTTTGTCAAATATAGTGTTACGAGTATCGATATGTTACGATATCGAGACATCGCGCCGAATGGTCTTCGTTGTATCGTCGTCACTAAGACGACGCGGCTAACTTCTCGGTTTTATATATTGTAACATATATAAAACTTTGGAAAATGCTATAAACTTTTATATATATATATGATATTATTCAAGCTTATTTTACGTTTAGTCTGTACTTGTAAATTTGTATTTGTTTGTTTCTTGACTTCAGATTTGACATCTAAAGTAAAAAAATATGATAAATTTTGTTTAATTTTTTATGCGCTTCGTGGCATAAAAAAGCTGCTTTAATTTCATTTTGAATATAATTTTCTTTCTGACAGGAAGTAAATTCCGGCTCATTTTCTTTTTAAAAGAAGTCCTGGCAATATATGTACAAAATTATTATAATGTTAAGAATAAACAGATTCAATTTAATATAAATCAAATGATTTCCTTAGCTGTTGCATACACGTGACTGCCGTTCGAGTTTCATTTCAGAGATAGTAGCGAAAAACTGCAAAGGTAATGTGACAACGAGTCCTGCGTATACCTATGCGCCCGTAGCAATGTACGTGTTAGCATGTGTTGGTCGGCTGAATCGGGCTCATGCAGAAATCAGTTTCACGAAACGCTTCTAAATTTACGGGTTTGCTGACATGGCAACATTGAGGCGAAGATGATATGTGGCAACCATGTCTAGTCCCTAGCTTTCTCTCTCAATTTCCGTTTCTCTTTTTCACTACTACTTACTCAAGTCGGCATTTCATATATTCTTTTTTACCGATATGTCGTAAACGCGACGTAGTTCCACAAAAAAAATTTTAACCATTCCACAATCAGTTTTTCCTACTGACCGTTCAAGGACCGTTCGAGGATTGGCGTGACAGTCAAGGCCAAATGCCTGCCGGCCCCCAGTATTGCGCTGAATTTTGACCTGCGAGGAGCGGTCAATCGCGTCGTGTACAATTGTTTTGTCCCTTTTTTATTTCTAAATATATGTGTGTGTGTCAGTGTGAGAGAGAGAAAGAGAGAGAGAGAGAGAGAGAGAGAGAGAGAGAGAGAGAGAGAGAGAGTGTGTGTGTGTGTGTGTGTGTGTGTGTGTGTGTGTGTGTGTGTGTGTGTGTGTGTGTGTGTGTGTGTGTGTGTGTGTGTGTGTGTGTGTGTGTGTGTGTGTGTATTATATGCTATGTATATGTTATATATATACTGTTTTATTCATTTTCCTGCACGTAGTCAGTTATTTTTTTCCCACAATATTATTCATCTGTTACTCAAAAGGTATACTCAATTACTGTAAATCATGTTAATTTTTAACATTTGGGTTAATGTCTAATTTGAAGAATTTAGTTAATGAATTAAATATTTATTTGGCATCATGTTTTTTCTAATTTAGTTAGTTCAACCCTCTCTTTTTTAGGATACTAGTGTAAATCACAAAACAGTTTCATTAATAAAATTAAAAATTTGAATTCTTAAACAGATCGATTAATATTTGATGTTAGACATATAACATTAAAACATTTGTGTTTTTGAAGCACAAACAATAAAACGTAACTTGCCCACAGCCAATTTTGTAGATGGTAATCTAATCAGGCACATAAGCCAAGATAAAAGCAAACAAACCGTGCACATATTTGTTTTAGAAGACGTATTGTTGAGAATGTTAGATAGCGCAAAAAGCAAGTTACACGTGTCTGCGGGTTTCGACAATAATACGTCTAATGTTTAGACCTCTGTAATGCCACGATTTCCATTTGCGAAAATAAAATGAATGAATTCAAACGAATGAATCTTTGGGTAAAGCATAAGATGAGAACATGATAATACAGTAAGATTCTATATAATGTAAAGAACAATTTCCACTGCTTCTACATAACATGAAAAATTAAATTATGATAAATGTTTATAGTCTTTTAGGTAAATATTGACAAAAGGGGACCCAGCTCCAATGACCGTGACTTTGACATATGTTGTCAAGGTCAACATTCTCAACAATTTTTTTCTGTACATGTACCTGTTAATCGGTTTTAGTTTCCGTACACTTTATTCTGCAAGTTTTACTATCGGATAGTTAAAAATAAAATATTCATAGGTTGAATCAATTGTTCACTACATACATTCTGCTTATTATTTAAAAAAACACAACGATCTCACCAATTTGAAGTTGGTTGGGGTTAGGTTCGTGTGGAGGGCCCCAGGCTCGAGAGGGTAGCGGTCGCCCTCAGGCGGCTGCTGCCCAATATCAGGAGGCCCTATGTACGGATTCGTCGCTTCTATGCGGAGGTGGTGCATTCCATAGGATTATATGGGACCGTCGTGTGGTACCAGCAATTAGCGGCACAACCTTGTGCATGCGGATCATGCGCAACAGCGGCTGGCCCTGCAGACCATACGGGGTTACCGCACCATCTCCGCGATGGCGACGGTCCTCCTCGCAGGCCTAGCTCCCCTCCAATTTATGGTGGAGGAGCGGGCGACCGGATACTGGATCGCCTGCTCCATCCGGAAGAGGGAGATTGACCCGGACGGGTAGGAGGTCGAAGTGCAGAAGCGTCAAGCCCGAATGGACAGCCTTGCACACTCGCGGCAGCAAGTTGCTGGCGCCGACACTGGCAGGCCGATTGTCCGGATCCCCTGCCCATCGTGGGAGAATGGTGCAGGAAGCGGGGACGGCTCACCTACCGTCTGACGCAGGTACTCGCCGGACACGATTGCTTCGGGGAGTGCCTGTGTCGGATCAAGAAGGAGCCAGCGGCGCAGTGTCTAGTAAACTAATCCTTCTAACTTCTCAATAACGTTCAAAGCATTCGATCTAATTTGAAAAAAGTTATGTTGTTTCAAATAGTGTGGACTCAGTTTTGCTCCTTACTGTATATACAGGGTGCGGCGCAAATCAGTCCCCACGATTTTTCAGCCCCTTCGGGTGGTTGGGCAGAAAAGTGTTTCGTACCAAAGTTAATCAGTATTTAACCGACAAGAAATTGCAATTTTTGAAATTAAAAAAAAATCAAGGTCGCTGTCATATCTTTTAATGGAACTGGGTATTTTTAATTTCATAATATTGTAGGCGACGTCGAAACGAATTCAACGACCTACTATACGATGACTTTCAGATGACCTTGAAAGAAAATATCGCCATGGATCAATTGCCAGAATATTTGAAATATTTCGATGATATGTAATAGCAACGCCTCGCATTTTGAGGTAAACAAATGAATATATATATATATATATATATATATATATATATATATACTGCTAAAGGTGGTCCAACAAAGTATTAACATTAAATAATGTAATAATATATGTAGCGTTCGAATACTTTTGTGAGTCACTTATTATGCGTGTTTCGAATAAATATATCATAACTTCTGCCTACGTTGTTGAATCCTTTTCAAATTTTACTGACATAATCTTGAGACTTCCCCCTTACTATAGATACCAAATTGTTCTATACAGATTAGTTTAGTACATCTTATTTTATTCATTAAAATTTGTAAACGTAAGCGTTCGAATACTTTCGTGAGCCACTGTATATATATAGTATATAGTATATACTATATACTATATACTATATACTATATACTATATACTATATACTATATACTATATACTATATACTATATACTATATACTATATACTATATACTATATACTATATATACTATATACTATATATACTATATACTATATATACTATATACTATATATACTATATACTATATATACTATATACTATATATACTATATACTATTTTATAGTATTATATATATAATAATAATACACATATGTGGGTGTAGATTTAACAATTTGATGATTTTTGGAGGAAAAAATTTAAACATGAAATCAATTTCATGTAATGTCAAAAAATCTCAAAACCAACTAGTTATTCAGTTCATGTTCATTTTCACAATTATTCATGCTTGCAAATGGAAATACCGCAGCTAGCACTTTGCGGACGTCTTGTTCCATTTATAAACAGTGGAACATACAGTGTACACGTGCGAGACGATGATGTAGAATGTAGTAGACGATGCACATAGACTCTCGTTTAATGGACTGCAGATCTCAGTCGTTTCATAGTTCTCGTGCTGAACAATATTCAAAGAGACAAATCTAACGGGTGATAAGTGCCTCGGAGATATATTGCAGTGAATAAAAACGTTTACACTGGCATCATTAAACAACAATAATATCAACTAATAATTGAAATAAAAGTTATGAAACACAAATCTGTTTCGTTTAATGGGAAGTGGAGAGATCAAGTTGATAGTCGTGTCTACTGAAGCAAAAAGAAGCCTTAATCAGAATTAATGAATAAAAACAGCCTGCACGTAGATTTGAAACAACGAGTATTTGCCTAAGTCATTGTATTTCGCGTGTGATATATATATATATTGAATCGAAGGTGTGAAATAGCAATTTGTCTGTGACAAGGAAACTTCTTGCCTCTTTCAGTTGTCGTTACAAGTAGGTACGTATGTGTTTATTCCGCAGCTACGGCTCTGTTTGATTTGTGAATGAAACAGTGTCAAGTAGGATTGTCAGTGTCAAGACGGAGCTCATTGACTTCTATATATAGTTATGCAGTGAAGTTTTGCGTTAATTACCACAAAGAAAGATCTGAAAATCACTGAATTGTTGGAAACCCTTCGACATGTGCTTTCGACATTTAAAATATCGGAACCGCGTTGTAAACTTGTTATCTGTGAGAATGAATGTTATCAGTAGACAGCTCCAATGACTTTGACCTTGACATATGTTGTCAAAGACGTCATTTTGAACAACTTTCCCCTATACATGTACCCGTCGCTCGGTCTTACAATTAGTTTCCGAGGTAATCGCAAAAAACACTGCGGGTTTGTGAATGAAGCGACAACTCCTTCTGACGGGTACATGTATAGGGAAACGTTGATCGAAATGACTTCCTTAACAACATATATCAAGGGTCAAGTTCATTGGAGCTGGATCCGCCAAACGTAATATTTACCGAATTTAATAATACTGTTATACGATTTTAAACCTATTAAATATATTGCGACAGAATTTCTACTTCACTACAATTTGTTGCAATTGAGGTAGATAATTCTTATTTTGTGTAAACATCCGCTGCCTAGTAATCACACTACTAACATCAGATGGCACAAAGAAAATTTACTTCAAGAAACTATACAACATATAATGCCTGCTCTAATATTTGTTCCATAAGTACATATAATCTCTAGATGGCGGTTCTTATGCGTAATAAAGCGGTTCTTCGCCAACCGCAAGAAGCAACAATTGAATAAAAATTTATTTATATACAGGGTGTGCGAAAAATATCGGAAAACCTTGAAAGGGGTGGTTGTTGCGACAGATTCCGCTGGGCGTGGTATTGCCGCATTCTGTTTGGTCCGAGTTTTTCGTTAACAACTCCTGAACAAAGTCGAGGCGAAAAGTTTCGCAAAAAAAAGTTACTTGAAGTGTCCTCAGGAAACCCCCCTATCAAGGATTTGCGACATTTTTCGAACACCTTGTATGAGTATTTTTAATTTTTTCTACAGTTTGTTGTTTCGTATCTCGTTTACTCATTTGTTGTCAATGCATAAAATCCTCAATCTAATAATCTTTCAGAATATACGAAATATAATCCTATTTACAGAACGATATGTTTTGAACCTTACATTAAGATAGGTAAGGGCCAAGCATGCTAGTCTTCCAGTCTATTTTTTGTATATTTTTCTATCTATACCCTTTTAACTAAGATTTTACCTCATTTTTTTATACATAGAACCTCAATTATCCGAACAAAACTGGGAAACATGAGAGTCCGTATAATAGATCAATTACTTAATTACGATGCTAAATTCAATCTTTATTAATTTGTACGATAAATAGTGTTGCTTAGATTGAGCTATTTAAATTTCAAGTTTGTTGGGCTAATAGAAATTCCGAACATTAGAGGTTTGGCTAATCGAGATCGTACTGTACTATCGCATTACTTAACATTTTAAATGACACAATGATGTCCACAGTAGAACCAGTACGCCCAAATCAGGATTAATGTAATAATTATCGCAGTGGTTTAAACTGAACAACGTTATTCGTCTAGAGTTAATGAAAAATTGAATATAATATTGTAAAGTTCTTTCGAAGGTCTTAAAGTACTTTACAATACATACTTAAAAGTAAAATTGCGTAGTTTTCGACTCATTCTTAAACTTCCATTTCTTTTCTAATTTTATGAAAATGTAGTTTCAATTAGTAATTACAAGGAAACACTTTCGAAATAGTACACACACATTCTTGGAAACAGAAGATTTCCGTCAGCTATATATATACTCTTTCCTTGTCTTACTACTTGGCAAACAGCCATACGACAAAATACCTTGTGCAATAAACAAACATTTCACAAGAAGGCTGTTGTTTCATACATTTCAGTACTATTTAAAAATTGTAGACATCTCAATTGTTTTTTAGTTCGTCGATATAAATACTTTTTATCGTGATCAATCATTTTTAATTAATGAATGGTTATGTATTCATTTGTTTAGTTGACGATTGCGTTACAATTAAATTGAACTAAACATCAAAGGCAATTTTCTTGCTGATCGAACACATTATATACATGCATATTTGTGTGTGTGTTTGTATGTACCTAGGTATATACAAGTATACATTTTTTGTGGATGAAATGAAAATAAAGAGAATGCGTTAATGATAATTCCGTAGCGATTTAGAAAACAATTTGAATTCAGTAAGTTTGAGGACTGTTATGTGATAGATATTATTCCTCTACATAAAGAAATATGCTAAAACTGTCATAGTTTATAATTGAAAATTTTTCATCGCGTGAAATTTTGTTATACGAAGCTGTAAAGTACCATTTGCACTTATTTAGACGTTGAAGAGAAATTTTTTCGACAAATTAACAAGGTGCAGTAAATATTATATCATATTTACGATTCATTTATTTATATAGACTTGCCATACTTCGGGTAGCATTGCCAATTACGCGCAGCACTGTGCGACGAGGAAGAAGCAGTATAGTAAAGTATAGAAGGAAAAATAAATTGAGAAAAGCAATGTGCGTGAAAAGCAAAACAAGAAAGATATTTATTTAACTATGGATTAATATTGCTCAATGATTCAAGCGTTTTTAATGGCCTCGTATCGATAACGGAAATAATTCTCGAGATCGTGACCATCTTCAATTAAAGATCGTTTAATGCGATTACCCAATTTACTACCTCTCTTTTCAATTACCAGAAGCAGATCTTAATGTCGCAAACAAATTTCATAAATTCTTTTATGCCTGATGAAACTTCGTACCTCTCCTTCGGATCTGCAATTTTGATCGATACAAAAGTTCGTATAGGTCGATATACAATAGTTGTATTAACTCGACGCAATTCACATAATTGGCAGAATTGCACTTCATCATGACTGTAAACGATTCGGAATCATATTTACTTACTAAGCTACTTCTGAAATCAACTGAAGCAGCAATAACAACTAATCTTTGAATCAATAATTTCAATTTTTTCGATATATTACAATATTCATCATATAGAGTAAAGGACCCAATTACTGCGGAGGTAACAATAGCTGTGCTTATATTAATTATACCTATTTTCAAACCATAATGAATATTAAAAAACAGATATATACAATATATATATTAACTGATTTTAATGAAAAAAATTTATATCTTTTTTAGGCTTAACTTTACCTCAGGTAACCAGAAATTTTTAACTTTTTTAAATGTAATCCTGTAGATTTTGGTGAGAAAATGCCGAAAATCCAAGTTTCAATCCTAGGGGATCACTAGTTCAAAAGTTACGCGTGTGTAAAGATTGCGATTTTCAGTGTTTTTGACAGCTGAGGGTGTCGCCATGTTGGTATGTAGTGACCGTCGTGCGTCGCTGAACGAGCTGTAGGCGCTCAACGCGGACGTTTTCATTTATACCTACGCTTTGAGACCTCTAAATGGTGCCCCAGACGCAGACGCACGCGTTTTGGGCCCACTGCTTCAGAATACTTTTCGGACTACTGTTTCGAATTTTGTTTAAATTTGGATATGTGATATGAAAAATGTGACCGCACTCTATAACTATTTTTCTTTAAAATTCCATTTTTTAATTCGGGGAAGCTCAAAAATTTTGAGCGGAACATGCCAGAAAATGACATGGCGCACAGTGGTGCCATTTGGTTATATAGCGATAAAAAAACCGTAAAAAGGTAACAATCCAACAAATTTATTTGAAAAATTGTGGAGAGTTTGCAACTAGTACTATGCTTATACCGCAAAAATAATTTTTTAAGAAGTGGTTAAACATTAAGTAACTTCCGCGCGATTCATTCTTGGAAATTCTGAAAGTTGATATTTAAACTTAAATTGCGGCCAAGAATGTTTCATCAAGAATGAAATTAGTTCAATATTACACCTTGCCGAAACGATCAGTGCCAGACCAAAATCTTTTAACAGATTTTTTATATGCTTCCATGAATAAAAAATGGGCGGAAAACAAAGATTTCCGATTAACCCATATTACTTTATGGTTAACAACTTTTTAAAACATCTATTTTTACCGAATAAGCGTTGTACCCGTGGCAAACTTTCTACAAATTTTCAAACAAATTCTTTAGATAGATTCGTTTGTACGGATCTTTTGCTGCTTTTTGGCTAAATGGCACCACGTACATCGTAAGAAAATTCATCGAAATTTGCACGAACATGACAGTATGTGTACAGAGGAAATACTGTTTTGAAGTGGTCGGTGGGTTTCTGGCAACGAGGTACTTCTAGATATGCCCTCGAAAGCCGTGGGATATTAGGCCAATTCCACGCCAAGAGATCTTTTATACACACGTGTGACTGTTGGGTGAAAAAATGTTTCAGACAAAAGTTAAACGGCATTTAGGGGGCACACTTTCCGATGTAGATATCTTTTTTCTATGTGGACGTGTAGAGGTCATATGGAGGTCAACTTTGTTTTTTTTTTTATGGAATCTTACATTTTTTAATGCACTGCTCGATGATACTCATTAGTTTAGAAGATATTTTGATTTTAATATTGAGTACTGGAGTTAGTAAGCTATACAGATCTTAGCACTCACCTTTCCAAAGTTGGTATTAATTATAATGGAGAATATTTTGACCATTAGGTGCATTAAAAATCATTTATAGAGAATGTCTCAGTAACTATTAGTTTTTCATCTCATATAAAATTTTGAAAAAAATCAGTCATATTTGAGTTATTAGAATGCACATCTAAGAATTTTTTCAGAATTTTTAGCTTCGAAAACAACTTAAAAAATGAAAAAATTTTGAAATGCCGATTTCTTGTAGAAGTTATGAAATGCTAAGGCACGATTTCATTTTGCCAACGATGCGTCGCGTCTGAGACGCATACGCGACAAAATGTCACTTGCTGTACGCTTCGGCGCTGCAACCAATGTTTTTAATGTCCGAGATTTAAATTTTAAATTTAATTTTTAAATTCATTTAACATTTTTTAAAAAATTTTTATAAATTTACGGTGTCCACCTCGGCGAAGCAGAATAGGCTGACGTATAGGATAAAATGGAGTAAGAAGAGGACTGGAGAGATATCGAACCAAGTGAATTTATCGATTGAGTCGTGCGTTGCTTGAGCTTTCCTCTTTTCAATCTAGTTTGCGCGTTAAAAGCATTGGTAATTTCAATTTTAATTTTACTTTTCTTGCGTTCGAGCAAGCTTCGCGATGATTACGTGACGATGACGCGACGGTAACGCTTCATGGACAGACGTCTATTATTTTAGCGTACAGCAGGCGACATTGTGTCGCGTACGCGTCTCTGACGCGACGCTCCGTGGACGGAGGGCCTTAGTTTATATATTTACAGTTTTGAAATCTCGTTGTAGCTGATTACACATAATATTTTCAGATTTTTTAAAATGAGTGCACATAGTTAAAAAAATAGCATCGACCACATTTTAGCTTCATTATTAACACTAAACCTACCATGGTCAAAATGACTGGTTTTCTATTTCTCAATGATTGAAATTATAAAAACGTTTTCATAGGAAATCACTCAATTGTCTTCTTTATTTAAGCACATATTATATTGAAAATCGTAGAAACATTAAGTAAATTCATTCGTCTCCCTTCTATAAAACGTTTCATTTCTATATTTTTTGTGCTTGGTAGGTTTAGTATTAATCTTTTTATTTTGCTTGGATGACTTCCAAAGCGATGAATTACACCCAACACATCGCGAATGTCTATGTAGCACTGATCTTAATCATATACCCTTATATTAATTTATGCATTATTAGTTTTGTATCGTTGCAAAAACTGCAAAGTGCTCCTCTAGATTAGTTCGGGCCGGAACGCCCTCTGTGGGCGTATAACCTCCAAGGTTAACTCGATTTCTGCCACAGGGCGCTGGAATATTACTGAATTTTGATTTTTTTAACTATGTGCCCCCACATTGAAAAATCTGAAAAAATTATGCGTTAACAATCATAACAAGATGCCAAAACTGTAAAAATTTAAACTTAGTATGTCATAACTTCTACAAGAAATCGGCATTTCAAAAATTTTTTTGTTTTTTAAAATTCGGTTTAGAAGCTGAAAATTCTGAAAAATTCATACATGTGCATTCTAATAACTAAAATATGCCTGATATTCTTCAGAATTTTCAACTGAAGAGGATACGAGAAATTACGGAAAAAAGATTTTCTTTGTCACCCCATTACTAACTCCCATGTCGAAATATAAAGTTGAAAATTAACACAAAGTCTTTTCTTTGGATAACCTATCGAGTGGCCTATTGCAAATTCAATTTGGTTTTGGGGCACTTTTCACCTCCTTATCCGGCTATACCTTTCATGAAAATGAAGAACAAGCAGGTATATTTCACTTGCCATGAAATAGTCTATTACAATTCTGTTCATTCGCAAAGCTTTAAAGATAGATAAGAATGTTTGAAACCAAAGTTGTTTGTTTCCAAAGAAACCATTATAAGTAGAGGAAGAAATTCTTTTTTTAGATGGACTTGAGAGATTTGAAGATCTGCATCATTTTATGGAACAATGTGCCTTTAAACATCTCATTAGCCCATCTTAAAATGATTTCAACGACCGTGATCATTCAAGGCCACTCAAGAACATTGACATAGGAAAAAGCGAAACAGAAAAATTCCTTACTTATAATAATAAAGCAGAATATTCTCGAAATTATTGATACATTAACTTTCACACAACATAAGTATTGTTTCTTTTGATGACGAAAGAAGGAACCATACCACCAACCATTACTCATTCTTGAATGAGTAAATAGTGTAGCATTTACCATATACATACTAATAATTCTCCATTTTCATAAACAATTTTATTCTATTGCATTTATTTTACTGTAAACGGTCTGGTATGACAACCGTGACATTAAACATATCAGAACATTCAAACTAATTCAACCCAAAACGTACAATATATTTTCGATAAAACACGTGAGACTAATTGACATTTTGCAAAAGATGAAGTGTAGTAGAAATACGAACCATACAAAACATGTTTTCTCTGATAGTAGAATAAGTATTTGTGAAGAGATATATGTACTCCTACTTGAGAAAGGAAAATTGACCTTCGAGTAATCTTGAGATATACAACGAATAAAAAATGAATAAGATAATTGTATTTCCCCTTAAAACCATAAAATTTTTGTGTTCAACATTTTCCCTGGAAATGTGTTGTTCTCAAGTGTTACGAGCCAGGGCCGCGAACAGCGCGGGAGGTCGGCGAAGGGTTATTACCCCAGAAATATGATTTCAATTTGTTAGTTAGGTACGCGGGCGAACCTGATGCGAAATCGGCGTCATCCATTCTATAAATAAAGGGCTCGGTTGGCAGGGCCCGCTCTAGCGGTTACGACGCCCCGGGCAAAAAAACAAATTGCCGCCCCTTTTTAAGCACTAAGCACCGCGCTTAACAAAATGACCTTTTTTCTTTTTTAGCAAAATTGTCTGGCAAGGTTAGTCTGAAATTTTCTATTAATTGAATATTTAAAACATCAATATTTTTCTCACACTTACAGCCAAAGCCAGAATGGCGCCCCTAAATTTTGGCGCCCCGGGCAAATGCCCGGGTTGTCCCCCCTCCCCTAGAGCGGGCCCTGTCGGTTGGGACGTTTCTCGTTCTCAAGAAAGAGATTAGAAAAATTCTACTCGGAATAAACGCGGAGAAACTTCTTTATACGGGTGAGATCAATATTGTAAACTGAATGTGCATATGCCTATTACTCAATTGATAAACATTTGTTATTTACATAAGAGAAAAATCTAATACAAAGACATTGTACACAGCGCATTTACAGACAAGTATAACGAAATTTATACATTATACAGTGGATTTGTATCAACAATTATATGTAGCAATTGTTTGGTAAAAGAAGATCACACTATCATTAATTGTACTGCTCATTAATTGTATATTAATTGCATGCAATGAAGTTGTTTACGAACTTTGTTTCTTTATAATATAAATAAAGAACCGTCCTTCGTAACATTTCCGTGACAAATATTTCATACAATTTTATAAAACCTATACAATATTTCTGTCAAAGTCAATTGCAGACCAGTCATATTTTCTAAAAACTAGAATTTTAATTAAATTGTCTCATTCATTGTTTAAGGTTATCACGTACTATTTACCCGTTATTAATTGCAGCGCATGCAATTAAAAATTTCGACTCCAAAATATTGCCACGAGATCCTATAACTTTATAAAATTAGACTTCAAAGTATAATATTACTTGACCTTATGCATTTATCGCGCTTATACTGCCAAGTTGCAATGGAATAAAACGTATTTTTATGGAACGCCAAGAAATTCTTGTTAAGTAATGATAAATTGAGACTGAAGATTGGCATCACGCCATACATAAAATAGTTCTAGCCGTTGAACTTGCACTTCGTAAAGCTTCCGACGGTGCATGCGAAATTCTGGGAGTTTAATAGCGGCGGGAAGCATTTTGCGCAGTTTCGCCAAAGCTTTATCGTGACTGCACATTGCGATTATTATACTGCGCCATGAAAGTTACTTTGTTTCACGACTGACAAATTGGCAGAAGATCGAAAGTGAATTATGAAACGGAAGAAATAAAACCAACACTACGTCATACTACACTTACTTAATACCTATTTGCAACCGTAAGCGGAATATGTACAGTGAATATCCGCTGTAATTCCCTACAAGCCTCGCGTTTTCCGTTCCCTGGAATTACCCACACCACCGCGGGGAATACCCCGTAAGGGGCCTAGAAGCTCGAGAGCTGCCGCCGCCGAGGAGTGTAACAAACACGGTTGGGTATATCGGTGTGAGACCAGAAAACCACTACTAATCTAATAACAAAACTTCTTCATTTTTCATTATTTTTTATGATACTTTCACGAACATATTTGTGGCATTTTTCTAATGAAAATGATACCAAATATAATATAATTCCGATGATATTTACTTATGTAATGAACGATCAAAGTTTCGGACATACGTGATAATAATACACATTAATAATCACGATGAGACTTAACTAACATAATAATACAGACATGATACTCTGAAAACTTCAATATAAAATCGGCAATTTTATGCTTCCGGATTTTTTTAAAAATCGATTTTGCAACCAACAATTCTGAAATAATTCACTGTCATGTGTGCTATTAGGTAGAATGTTCATGAATTTTTTCGTAATTTTTTGTTTAGCCGAACAGAAGAAATAGAGTATAATTCATTAAACCATGCTTACCCTATAGCTATCCTTGTGGTTGGGGTACCAACTTGAAACTTGTCACGAAAGGGTTTCTTTGGGAGCCCTCTCGTTCGGGTGCACTTTTGACCATTTTATCCGGCTATACCGTTTTCAATCTTTGTGTCAGTGATACAGAGATAAGCAAAATTGACTGAATAAAACCATTTTTTCAAAAAATCATTTATGTTTTTGTTAAGGCAGAGTCCCAAAAATCCTAAGAAACATATGGCTTTACATTCATTTTAGATTGGGAAGTGATTAATATTCTAACTCTGTTACATCTAGTTACAAGCTACTGTATTTTATTCCCGACTTGATTTTCCACCGATCCAAAATATGTACTGAACAAGAAATATGAATATTTAATTTTTTTTTCTTCATTTAAGGACCTTAGACTGCTCTGACAGATGCAAATCGTTTCGGCTAATAAGCCGAATCTAGTAACAAATATGTTATTAGATCTTTCCAATAGTCTCGAGATTTTGATCCCCATTGCTCTCCTACTCGGTCCTACAATTGTTTCAGTGAAGATGGTGGAAAGTGATGTTTTCCATTTAATTGCCCCTTCAAGAGGGCCCATATTTTTCGATAGAATTTAAGTTTTGTGCTGGCCTGTCTAGAACTTGAAATAACGGAGGACAGAAGTAAAATATTAATCATTTATTGCGGCCAAATTAATTTAAAATCGTGTGCTCCTTGAGAGTTTCGTGGTCAGGTTCTAGGCTTTAAAATATGACTTCATTAGTTCAATTTTGCTTCTCGCTGTACATTATGTAGTGATGTATTTTACATTGATAGCTTTATCATTGATGAACTTTTCTATGCATATGTACTAATAATATTTGTAAATATAACAATTATTCGTATAAATATATTATTTGCCAAGTAGTTTATTGAACTGAAATTAACAGAAAAGTTTCTGGAGATATTGATATTTTTTCTACCAATTACTCAAGCCATAATTGTATATAATAATAAGTGATAATTGTATAAATTCTCGAAATGATTCCCGTATTTCTTTTCAGTGCGTATTATTTGTAATACACAAAATTCACTTTGAAATAAATATAGAACTATAAATTCAAATATCAATTCATTAAATGGAATTCGTAGCAACGTATAGCAAATACTTCGGAAAATGCTACCAATATATGTTTTATACATATACTGCTCAATTTGTTGCAGTTTATGATTTCAACGTGATTCTTTTACAATATTATGATGGTCCAAAATAAACCACCTACCTTCTTACAAAGTCTTTAGAAATATTAAAAAAACAATAATAATAATTCTATAATAACCTGAATAAAGTGATTTCAACTATGCAAGACATTCAATAGTCTCCTATGTCATCTTGTGTTAGAAGCAGCTATTAAAATTAAAAAAATTATAATAACACTGTACCATGCAACATTTGTTATATAAATTTTTATTTAGATCTCAGCTTTGCATTATTTTCCGAATTTATTAAATAATGAATTTATAAATCTTTTTTCCTTACGTATCTAATTTTTGAGAAAGTTAGTTTCAAAAAAATACGAAACTTCTCACTTTAAAATGTATTTTGCGCTTCAATAGCCTCCTTTTCGTATTAAATTATCCTACACACCCTTTCGAACAATAAATTACTATTATATATTTAAATAATGATTGGAGAATATTCATTTCAAATATAAAAGATTATTTTCTTAATTAAAATAGGTTTACTTGTTTATGTAAAACTGCTATAAAATGGAACTACTTGTACCAACTGTTTCCGACGTCATCTTTAAATATACATGGTCCATTCCACGTTATAAGAAATCTATTTCAAAGAAAACTTTCATCGATAGTTCTAAATTCAACACAAATGTGAATGGTATTCAATGTTCGTGGAATTTATCCATCAGATTCTGGAAGGATCCCGACGGTAAGAGAGACACTTATTACTTGAGAGTAATAATATTATTTGCTTATACTAAAGAAACTGCTGGTAGTAATTAAACAGAAGAATGTTAAATTGTTTGACAACAGGGAAAAGAATAAAAAATCCTGTAGTCCTATGTTTGAACATGCTGAGCTGTAGTATAGATGAAGTAGAACAAGCAAAGATACGATTTCAATTTGGAGTTTTCAATGCTGACTTAAAGCATTGGGAGTACTGTCATGTTAGCAGAACTGTGCTAGAGTTGAAATCTGGCACTGACATTATTTCTTTAGGATACAGAGACTTATCTATACTTGATAGACATTTCAATAAAAATGGTGAAGTTCTGTTGTTGGTTAAGATACAAATAATCCAGTGTGAAAATGAAAAACACAACTTATCACAGGTAATATTCCTAATAAATATTTCTAAAATAATAATGTCGTAAATTTTTCTGTTTAAAACACTTTGTATAATACAAAAGCCTTCCTACTTTAATTCTAATTTCTTGAAAGTTTATGTTGATGAACTTGTCCAATAAATTCTAAAATTTCTTTGCGTTTGAATGACCAATGGATGATTTTTGTGGATTTTGATGCACTGAAAATGGATATGGAAACCGTTATTCTCATGAGCTTCAGTTTTTGAGACATTTGAATTTAAAAAGGGTCTTTTCTACTTCAAAAATTTCTTTTGTTTGAACTGTATGTAGTAACTATACAAATGTACTTTGTGTAAAACTTTTGTAGACTCTCCCAAATACAATTTTTTTATAACTTTATAAATATTTAAACATGTTGAAATTATGTTTCCAATGTTCTTCATTGTTAGAGCACCTTCAGCGGATATTAAAACAAATTTCTAACAAATACTAGTATGTAAAACTTGATGGCCATTATGTTTTTCTATAAACAATAAAGCAGTCATTAACAATGGCAATCATTTACAACAGCCAATTTCTTGCGGAATTACTGTCTTTTTTCATTTAAAATAAAATGAGAAACATCTAAAAGAAAGTGTATAGAGAAAAACGGTTTTCAAAATTTTCAAAAATAATTTTATATACATACTTTCTGATCGGCGAAGATTTGTTAACAATGTCCCCCGCGAGATTGACATTCGAGGTCGAATTTTCTCATCGCAATGTGTAATACTTGTCAAAAGAATAGTAGTTTTTAAAAAGCAATATGTCATAAGCCAACTGTTCTAGTAGAAAAATACCATAGAAGTTTCCTTATTGGTTAACACATAAAACACATTTCCCAGCGGTTCGTGCTCGCGAGGAATCAATTGCAAATTTAGGTTAATACGTTAACTAATGCGGAAACATTTATGGTATTTTTCAACTAAAACGGTAGGTTTATGATATATGGTTACTTTCAGATAAAAATCAATTTCACACAAGGTCAATTTGGCAGAAAGCTTTTTTAACGAATCTTCGCCGATCTGAAGGATCTCTGTGTAATCTGTATTTACCATCAAATTACATATAACTACAATACATAAAGCTAACTATTTTAAGGATAAATTGAGTTGACATAAAGATTAGTCCTGTACCTACTTTTAAATATAGACATTAATATACTTTTGAATATTACAGGATATGGCTAGATTACTGAAGCGTCCAAATGGTGCAGATACTAAATTAGTTTGTGGAGGTTTAAACGATGCAGAAATTCCAGTACATAGTAACATAATAGCTGCACGAAGCAGTGTTTTAGCTGAAATGATCTCGTTATTGGGAGAACCACAAGTAAGCGTAAAATCAAAGGTGAATATAGCAGAAGATAAAGCTTTGGATATACAAAATGCAAAAGAAGAAAAGATGATCAAGAAAAAAAATATATGCCTGCAACCAGCCACAAGTGTTGATTTTGATTGTTTATTGACCAAAAATATAACCAGACTAAAAGCCAATTGAAATGTTTCAAATACTAAAACGGTGTGTTACTGACAAAAAAGTTAACTAACTGGTGCAATCAAATTTTACGAAATTTTTCATAATTTATGAAGAACTACATTGAACTTTTTACTCTACTTTGCCTGTATGTGTTTCTATCCAAATTAAATTTATTAACTCTGTAATCTCTCTAGACTGTAGAATATTTCTCAATAGTATTTATAAAATTATTGTTATTAATCATTATTATTAACCTATAGTAGTTTGTAAAGCAAACAATATCAGCTTATCTCGGTTCCTTTCAATAAAGGGTGTAGCCGGATAAGGAGGTCAAAAGTGCCCCCAAACCAAATTGAATTTGCAATAGGCCATTCGATAGCTTGTCCGAAGAAAATACTTTGTGATAATGTTCAACCCTACGTGTCGACATGGGATGACAAATAAATCAGGTTTTTCCGTAATTTCTATTATCCTCTTTAATTGAAAATCCTGAAAAAAATCAGGCATAGCAGTTTTTAGATTTTTTTAACTATGTGCCCCCACTTTGAAGAATCTCAAAAAATTATATGTTAACAACCATAACGGGATACTAAAATTGTAAAAATATAAACTTTGTATTCCATAACTTCTACAAGAAATCGGCATTTCAAAAATTTTTTTATTTTTTAATGTTCAGTTTCGAAGCTAAAAATTCTGAAAAAATTCATAGATGTGCATTCTAATAGTTAAAATATGCCTGATTTTTTCAGAATTTACAATTGAAGAGGATAAGAGAAATTACGGAAAAAACCTGATTTTCTTTGTCACCACATTACTATATACCTCCCATGTCGACATGTAGGGTTGAAATTGGCACAAAGTACTTTCTTTGTACAAGCTATCGAAAGCCCTATTGCAAATTCAATTTGGTTTGGAGACACTTTTGACCTCCTCCTTTGGCTACACTCTTTGTTGCACTCAACATGCTGGTCTAAGTGTTTGTATGAAAATAATGTCCATAATGTCCAAAAACTGAACACAACTTATTTACATCGAGCAATATTAACCTTACAATTAATAACATTATTTATTTTTCATGAGTATCACCATACTATTTCTTTTTATGAATGTATTTATAAACGTAATTTTATTATCTTTATGGGTGAGTGTTCTGTTTCACTAAAAGTAATTTTCCAACATATAAATGTGCAAAAATGGTATAAATATTAGAACTTTTATAAATATCTTCAGGGTCAATACAAGTTTGTGCTAGAATTGTTGGACTTGACTAAAGAAGTTATAGAAGAATTATTGCGATATATATACACTGACCATATTGATAATTTAGATAATTTAGCTCCTCAACTTTTGTCACTGGCAGAACGCTTTGGTCTACAAGGTCGGTTTTGTAAAATGTAATAAAATCAATAATTCAACTGAAGTGTGTTACAAGTGATACACATATAATAATTATTTTACAGGAATGAAAGAACTCTGTGAACGGAATCTCATTGAAACAATAAACCCAGAAAATATTGCAAGCAGACTTTTAGTTGCAGATGAGTTTCGTTGTAGTGCCCTTAAAAGAGCAAGTTTAACATATTGTGAAGAAAATGTAACTGTAATCAATAAAAGCTTAGCATGGAAAATGATGGAACATGTAAACCCAGAACTGTTCAATGAAGTTTGTGAAGCTAGTATAGGCAGTTCAAGATCAAGTAATATGGATGACAGTGAATTAAGCAATTAATATTGTGAAAGTTACCAACTTCTATAAATAATTATTCACGATTGTGTATTCTTAGAATAAAAATGTACATTGTGATATTACTATAGATTTTATTATATATATGATCTAATTAGAATTTTAATAATATATATATATATATAATATTATAATAATATATAATATATATAATATATATAATATAATAATAATATTAATAAAATTACTTGATTTTATTAACATTCATTTTCCAATTGTATACAAGAATGATTATAAATACAGTTATAAAAGATTATATTATATGAAGTATTAAAACTTACCTTGGTTTAACATTATTCAAACAGCATTCCATTGCTTGCATGCGTAAACTTAGAAAGTCTGTTCGAAGTTCCAATATGTTGTCAAACTCAATCACATCATGATCTCCGTAATCCATAAAAAACACTCCGCACTGTCTATCATCATGTGCAACTGAAATAACGTAAGCCCTGTACCATTGTTCATCAAAATTAAATTTTGCTGCACATACTTGACCTGGTGTTATCTGAAGCAGAATAATAAAATTTAGTTATGCAATTTGTGTTATATATATATACATTGCATTATATATAACATTGTTGTTGAATAACATTGCATTATATATAACATTGTTGTTGAATAACATTGTTATATAACAAGAAATAATTCATATAATCTATTGTTATAACATATAATATATTGTTGAATTTCTTGTATGAATTACTTCTTGTTATATAACAATGTTATTCAACCTATGGTATAGCATAAAAGGCAGCAATAAAAATAGTACTAACTAGAGAACATAGCGATTTTTATGAAAATGTGAGAGGTAGTTGTCGAAAAAATATTTGAAACGTACATTCGAGGACAAAAATGAGTAGACAGTTAGTGGAAACAGGTAAAAATGAAGTTTATCGAATTAACATGACTGTTATAAATTTAAGTTTTACTTATTATATAGCTTTATAGTGTATAGAATATTTAGTGAATAATTGAAGTTCATATTTACACCTTTGTGTAAACACGCCATACCATAACGAAAATGACAGCTATTTATCAGGAGACAAAAATAAGTGGACACTCATTGAAATGCGTAATAAATGGAATACATAACAAAATGAATACTTGGTATTGCTACCTTTTGCTTGTATTACTGCTTTCAATCGTCGAGGAATACTCTGTATTAACTTTTTAAGATAATCGTTACTAATTTTTTCTGTAACCTTTTGAAAAAATCGACCTTATTATTTCGTTGGTCCAATGGAACTTTTGCGTCTAGTAAACTCCATAAGTTCTCGATAGGATTCAAGTCAGAACTCTGGGTCGACCAATTAAGCAATTTAATGTTGGAATCTTTAAAAAATTGTTTAGTTTTCTTAGTAGTGTGCTTGGGGTCGTTGTCTTATTGAAAAACAAATTCGTCGTCGTAACCCATTTTTACCACTGCTTCTTCTAAATTTTCATTTAGTAGGTTAATATACTTATCTGCATTCATAATTCCGACAATTTGTACTAACATACAATTCCGTTACGCGAGAAACACCCCCACACCATTAATGATCCACCGTCAAATTTAACTGTGGGTGTAATAAATGATCTTTTATACGCTACATGTTTTTTTTTCCAGACTTTGTGGTTCTTTTTTAATTGCTGTAACACAAATTTACTTTCGTCGCTCCAAATTATAGTTTTCCAGAATGCTAGTGGCATATTCACATATGTTTTTGCAAACGCTAAATGTTTTCTCATATTTCTTTTATTAATATGTGGCTTATGTCTAGCCTTGCAGCGTCTTGAATCAGTTTCATGCAGTCTTCATTAAATTATTTTGTTGAAACATTTACTTCCACTATTTCTGCAATACTTCCTACTGCAATCGTTGAATCTTTTCGACTTGTATGAAAAATTCGACGGCCTTGTATGGTGGTACATACAGCGTTTGCGTCCACGACCTCTTAAATTTTCAACGGTCTTGTATACTAAATATTTTTTATAAATTTTTCCTATTGCACTTTTAAATACGCACTTGCACTTCCTAGTTATTACGCGGTAACTTAATTTCTTACAGCAGTCCGATACAATTAAATGACGAATTTGATATGAAATTTCTTTCGTTTCTGGCATTCTGCAGTTATTGTATAAATGTTGTTAATTGTACGAAGCTTGAATTGGTACTAATAAGTTTGATGGTGATCGCTGCAATGAAGCGTGACCTGTGCCTAATGTTTGTATATATTTCTTACCTCACAATAACATTATAACCAAGTGTCCACTTATTTTTGTCCCCTGTACGGCGTGTTTACACAAAGATGTAAATATGAACTTCAATTATTCGTTAAATAATCTATACACTATAACGATATATAGTAAATAAAACTTAAGTTTATAACAGTAATGTTAATTCGACTAAACTTGATAGATTGTATTGTAGACTATATTTGATAAGCCAACATCCACGTTGAAGGAGTGAAAACAGTTCTCAAAGTTAGGGACAGAGTTCATTTTTAGAAGTAATAACCGCCATTAACATAATCTAACAATTTTGGTAGAGAGTATTATGTATTTTTATGCTCTCTTTTGGTAGAGGTCGATTATTGAAAATCCTATTATAATAAGCTTCCACCAAATGAAGTACTAAAAAATTATGAATCAATGAAAAATGTATGAATACATATTTTTGTTTTTGAAATGTATTCATCAACACTATATAAATAAAAATGTAACATATAAACAAAAATGAAATATATTTAAGATTTACGTAAAATATAGAGTTTCCCCTATACCCCAATTTTTTGCAAAAATGTAATACAGACAAGACTTCATGTTGCAGAATACTTGCAGGGACACAGTTGGACTCCACCCTACCTACTGCCTACAGGACTGTCTAAATAGGACTGCTTAAATTTACTAATTAAATTTTATTATTATTTATCATGTCCCTGACGACATACAATGTCAAAGTGAATATTATGGACATAGTATTCCTTACAATAAATAATTAGCTTTATATATTATGTTTGGATACACTTACATCTTTTAGTTTATGTAATTCACGATTTTTTTCCTCACTATAATAAGCTGTCATTTCAGACACTAATTTGTCTAAAGCTGTAGTTCCACGACCAACAATTTGAACCCAGAATTTAGTAGGACTTTCCATTGCAGATACATATACTTCCATTGTACCATCAGTACCTAAAATCAAACCTTTTATATTATCAACAATTACATGTACTATACAAATCTGTCTTTCGGTATGACAAATAACGCTTAAATAAATTAAAGGTACTCGAATCACACATTTAACATGTATTAAACATATCCATACTGCGAATACTTGTGTATTTCACATGCATTAATGAAATAAACCTGTACTCATGTGTTTAATGTGTTTATTGTGTCATATTTAACACAATTATATTATTTAATGTATTAAATTGCATTACTTCTGATGAAATTGAAGTGAATAATATTTTTATAAACAAATTTTAAAGCTAATTTTACGCGCTTGCTTGTCAAGGACCCTTACCATCACACAAATTAAAATGGACATGTGCTAATACATGTTAAATATACATCTCTAAATACATGGATCCCTACGTACTAAAATTTATACAGAGTCTAATATAGATAGATTTAATACATGTATACATATATACAAGAAAGTATGTATACCATGTACATGTATACAATAAAACAAAAACCTCGATATAAAACACAGTTACCTTTATCAGTGTACCTTTAATTTTAATGGACATTCACGGTCACAAAAACTACTTCATTGTTATACAGATAGAAGTTCAAAATGTCAAAATTTAAGTACTATTAATCCTTTAGTTATTAAGTACCCCTATAAATGAAGTTTTTCTTTTAACAAAGAGACACTTTAGTGGCTTCCCCTTGGGTAGTATTTCTAAGAAAGGACCACTATAGTGGCGCTTCATTGTTTTTTACAACTTACACCAACGCAACTTTGTATTAACATAGGTATGGCTAAATGCATAGTCGTCAAAACACTCAATGTGCTATTACAATAGAACAATAGAACAATCTATACAGGATATACTATTGCATGACCAACTTTACTACATCATGCCAGATGTAATTAATGTCAATATAATTAATGTCATGTCAATATATAATTAATATTGTTATTATTCTTTATAGTGTTGCTATTATTCTTTTTTGGCTTCATTTATAAATGTTAAACTATTACTTATAAATTTTCGGTAATTGTGCATAAAAGGTTATACTTCATCGATTTTGATTAAATTTAAATACCCTGTAAAACTCAATATTTTGAATAACTTTTTCCTAAGCATGTAACCACTGCTCAGCCATGTTAGTTTCTGAAATATTCAACAAATTCAGTCATTCATTCTAAAGAACAAATTCAGTCATTCATTCTAAAGAACAAATTCGGTCATTCAAAATAAGCAGAATTCGCAATAGTGAATCTGACGGTTTTTTACGAATATTTCCAAAACTAAAAGAGACTGCCGGTTACATCTATAGGAAACATTTGTTCAGAATGATGACTTTGACAAAATATTTCAATTTCATAAAAATCCATGAGGAAGAGGCTTTTCTCTTCAAAAGTTGACGAGTGATTGCACCATGCTGACACATACGAGTGCCACAGACTTGCACGTATAGGTAAAATTCAATGTAGGAGTAGCTGCAGTTTTTCACGAATATCTCAGAAACTAAGGCTGAACGGTGGTTACATGTATAGGAAAAAATTGATCAGAATCTTCATCCTGACAACATATTAAAAAGTTATCGACATCAGTGAGGTGTAAGCTTTTATGCACAATTACCAAATTTTCTTTGATACAAACCTTGTAGTGATAAGGATTCAGTGGATTGTGAATACTCAGTCGTTTGAATGGGCAGCCTTGCTGCAGAAAAAGTTTCTAATTTAGAACATGATTTCTTCTTAGCAGTTTCATCATCCGTGTTTTCTTCTCTAAATTCTCTAACTTTTTCCTCAATTTGTGATAGAGCAGCAGCAATTTGTTCAGCAGTTCCTTTTATTATAATCCTTCTTTCGACATCTACAAAATGCTGGTATCAGTTATTAAAATTTTACAAAAGTAAAACCATAAAAAGATTTAATTTCATATTTGCAAGTAACATACTTTGTACATAAGATGCATAGCCACTTTCAACAATGACTTTTGCACCTGAAATTGTTTGAATTTGCTGTACAGATTCTCCACCTCTTCCAATTATTCTTGCACATGCCTTGTGTGGTACGTATGTTTCGTATGTTTCAATAATAGGTTGATTTGCAATTATGGACTTTATTAATTCTTGAGCCAATTGTGTATTCTCATAAGGTCCTCTTATAATGCATATACGTTCAGGACATTCAAGGTTGTCTTCCTTAAAATGTATTTGCGTTCCTGTTTTGTTTTGTACATCTTTTATTACGCATCCACCTCTTCCAATAACGGCAGGCACGAATTGTCTAGGTACTTCACATTCTAATGAAACTCTCTTTGGAACATTTATATGACTTCTTCTAGAAGTCGAATCTTCCTCATCCTATTGAATCAAATGATTAAGAAAATTAAAATATGGGTTTATATGAAAGTAAACATTTTGCAAATTTACCTTTTTGTATAGCAAGTATATTACAGCAATGCTAACACTTGTTAGAGAAATACCAAGTAAAATTGGCAAAGTAAATTGCTGAGACGACCACTTCATTTTATGTATTAACGTCTAAATCGAGATATTTATTTCGTACTTCCTATTCTTACGCAGGTTAATTTCGATTTAAATATATGTACTTATGTACACAGAACATGCTTTCGGGTTGTTATTACTGGAATGTTTCATAACCTCGTATATATGTTTTTGAAAAATCACTGATATTGCAACATGTAAAAAGTACAATAAAATATTTGCAGAAACTAAAGTACGGTTTTTAAGGATGTTTTTAATGAATTTGCATTAAAATATTCTCTTGATTTGCAAATATTGTCAGAGATATTGTACTTAGGCCCAAATCAGAAATTGTATTTTTAAAACTATATTTCTGCCAACTGTGTAGCTGTAAACATGATATAACTGCGGGTAATAAATATTCCAGTTTCATGCAACGCATACATAAATTTTTGGTGAAGGATAAGTGTCTATTAAACATTAAAATATACCCAAGGAATATGTAATATATTTTTTCTTTTTATTAAACGTAAATATGCATATAAATGTAAATAGAGGAGTAAACTACAGACATATTATGTTTTATGTTGGTAGCACTGTAAAAGAAGTTTGACGCAGACGCTAAGATTAGAATATGACAGGAAATTCAAATGACAATCGTTTACACTACAAATTAAGTACGGTTAAGTGTTTTTTTAACATAGATAAAATGATTGATTTCAAGAATAGAAGTTTGTTCAAAGCATATTACCACAAAAAATGTTAAAATCACAATAGTAATGCTTATCTTCTACTACATTAATGCAGCAACAACCTTTTACATCAACCGTTTTTATAACACATCAGTTAATTAAATACATCGATTATTTCTTGAAAAACTAAATTTTTTATTTCTGGTATAATTTTTATTCTAGAGCAATTACAGGGTTTGGCACTTATTAATGAATTTAAAAAATTTTCCGGTATTCAACTTCGAGTTTATTATCTTTACATAAATCTCGTGGCATTTTTTAAATTTTCATGGTACACCAGTCAAAAGTTATTATTATATCAGAAAATGTTCAGTAAGTCATTGTATTTAAACATTTTTTTTTAATCGACATAAAACACCAATTATTTTGATAACTTTTTGTTTTCCATTTAATATGCATATCTATTTTTACAATATTAACACTAAAAAAATACAATCGACGATTATAAAATAACGAAATGTTTAAATATTCTTTGGTGTTTTACTGGTATTCATTTATTTAGTATGCTGTTAAAAGCGTTTCGTGTTTTCTTTTCTGAACGTGTGTTATAACAGATATATCTACAGACAAGATAATTGTTAGTGAGGATGTGTGGTTTACATGTGTAACAATTAGATATCGCGGTTATTATTGAGAAAACGTATTTCTCGATAATGTTATTTTTATCCTTCCTGTTATTTATAATTTAGGTTGGTCATACAGCTTGTTAGCGTACAATTATTACCGGTAGGAGCCTCTGAGCTTCCTGCTTCCCCTACCAACGTCTCTTTCGTGTAGCTCGCATCTTCGCCGCGCTGCGGTGCCTCATGCCTTCGTCTCTCCCCTCGTACGTCACGCTGTCGACGGGACTTATGCCATAAGCCGCGCACATGGTCGGTTACGACGGGAACGTAATTTTGAAAAAAAAAACGTAATGTAACAGATTGAATGTTCTCATTTTAAATAATTTCTATAATATTTCTATAATATTTGACTCTAGGTGTGCATAAAAATTCGAATTCCTAGGGAATGGAATTATCGGTAGATGATTTCATTATTCTTCTGTTTCCTCAATCGTTTATGTATAAAAAAATTGTCAAGTGTGTGAAAATCTTGAAAATCAGTTAGAGATGAAACAACAATAGAATATAGGGAATATAGTAGAATTTCTACATACACATAATACCTTTACAGTTAGTTCCTAGTGGACGACTTCCAATTTGTTACTGTACACGTAATTGTGTTCGTAAAAACGTATTCAACATTATACAGGGTCCGGTCGAATAACACGTAGTGAACAACAGAACACCAGAGGATTCCTTATGAAAAGACAAGATAAAAAATACAATATAACATTTTCCTATCCAAGGCTTAGTTTAAAAAAAAAATTGAATTTTTGTACATGCGGAAGAAGCACATATGCCATTGGTGGGCACGGTGAGGGCCCCTCAAATGTTTGCTTCCCCCCACCAACCTTTCTTTCGTGCAGCACGCACCTTCGTCGCGTTTGCTGATGTCTCTGGACTCTGGATGTCTCGTGTCTTCGTTGCAGCCTTGGACCATACACATATGTATACTTATGGTATAGACCATGTATCCCAAACATACTTTATACAGGGTGAGTTTCGTAACGTGACGGTCTCAAATAACTCATAAGTTATTTATTTATATTAATAAAAAGTCTTGTACTTTCTGGAGGCATACAGTACTCTAATCTGTTTTTTATTACCTTGCTTTTTCATCGAGATATGAGGGTCACCTTCAGTTTTTTAAATCGAATGTCTAATATTTTCTCTTAAATTCGGAAAAATTATTAAATTCTGCGTAAAAAAGTAATCGAATTAGCAGTGAGTGAAGAATTTCTTCCAATGTTTCTGTAGTTGTTTCAGCACAACCAGTAACAATACATACGTCTTCGCATATCTTCGGCCGTCGTTGATGCTCGCGACAAACTTCATTTTTTAATGTTCCCCAAAGTAAATAATGGAGCGACGTTATATCTGGCGAGCGAGGTGGCCAACCAATGTTACTGTCACGTTCGATCCAACGATTAAGAAATATTCTACTTGCCGCGATTGCCGAATTTAATGTGCTGGGCAGCCGTCATGTTGGTACCGCATTATTTGACGTATTAAACATGGTACATTTTCTACTAACAAGGGAACATATTCAGATGCGAAAATCCGATTTTGATGAAACTTATGGGAGCTTCTAGTTCTTTGAAAAATATTTAATTTAAATATTTAATATCCACTTTGAAGGGGTGAAAACAGCCCTCAAAGTTGGGGTTCAAAACCACATTTTTTGAGATATCTCGGAAACCAGAGATCGAAAAAATTTGATTTTTTTTTAAATTGTGTGTTTTTCAATGGGAAACGTAGTCGCGCAAGAAAATTTTAACAAAAGTTTTTTGTTTAAACAATATATTAAAATTTTGATTTTTTTTTGCAGTTTCTTTTATTTATTGTTAGTTCATTTTAATGTAAACTTGGGTGTGTGATCTTTGATCCAAAATAGGGGATACATGTTTCAGGATTTTCTTTTTTTTGCCATTTAACAATAATTATGCATAATGGAAGATAGTCTTGCACCTGGCGTGCGTAGGAAGGAATTCTGGCTTGTTTCATCGAAATATAAGCATTTAGTATAAACGTGTATAGTATTTTAAACAATACCACTGGGTTATGTGTCGTTTATTGTTTTATTAGTAGCTAAAGAAGGTGGCGCAGGTAGCAGCGTGAAATACTTCAGTCAACCACGTTCTAAATAATTCTTTCGTTGGTTTACCCCATGTGGAAGCTTCAATATTGACATTAGGCGCCGTGAACACACTTCTTCGTACACGAGGTCCTAACTGCTCTTTGACTCCTTTCAAAACAATATACAATGGCGATAGCAACTGTCCATCAGCTGAAATTGTGGGCTGGATAGTGTAGCTGTGAGTTGTTAACGATATGGATTGGACAAGAGCACCCGTTTCTTTTTCACCTTTGTGTGAAAGTGTTCGACCAGAGTGCAATTCCAACTGGAACCCACTTTGATTACTATTGAAAATATTGCTTGCGCCATAATTTTCAAAATACCCTTTCACATGACACACAAAATCGTCTGCTGCTGCGGTCAAATCTGTTAAATGGTTACTATGATGGCGGGTAACAAGTTTCGTCGTTTTTCTTGATACTATATTATAGTTCTCTTTAAACTTCCACAACCAACAGGACGATGCCTGAAATCCTGCTAAATTTATTGATGAATTTTCGATCATTGCCCACCGTCTCAAATTTATGTGGTGTACCAAAATTTTATTATTTCTTGCTACAATAAATTTTTCAAGTGTAGCCTTTATTAATTTGTTCTTCCCATCTGTATAAATCTGATTGTCTCTTCAATTTCTTGTATTGGTTTTTTACAGTTTGGAAGTTTAGTGTTCTTTTTCTTCCACTCTTCCAATAATCTACAGCTTTCTTCTTATATTCTAAATCAATGTCTACATATTCCATTTCTTCTGGACTCTCGTCCGAAGAACTTGAAGACGACGGTTTCGATGTTGACGCTGATTCCAAATCTTCTTCGTCTTCGGGAACATTAAATGAAGTCGGTTCGTCTGTTAGGTCATCGAATATCAATTGTTGTTGCGTTTCGAAATTCATGTACCCTGCTTCTCCGTACCTATCAATCAGATCTATAATAATGTGTGCCAGTTCAATTTCCTTCCCATTCGTGGGTGTTCCCTCGTTATTATTACTGTTATATGTTTCCATCAAAATGTTTATAACGTTCGTCAGATTGACCTTCATGTTTATAAAAACGAATCTAACAAGAAAAATAAACAATCAGCAAAAGTAAAATTAATATAATTATCGGATGTTTTTTTGATTATCGTCAGAAATTATTTGTTTTATGTGGCACTGTTTTAAAAATCCGAAAAAATAGCCTTAACTTCTTAATATCCACGTTGCTTTACAAACCGTAATGCAGAAAGACTAATAGCACACGTAGCAAAGTGCCCATATTTATAAATTCTTAAGACACCTTACGTTTCCCACTCTCTCACCCTAACAACCAATAGAAATGTTTGAAAATATTCGTGTTCTTCTGAAATGCTATATATAACCGAGGTAAAACTGATGTGAGGCATTTGCCACCAGCTCTTTTCAGAGCTACCATAAACGACGAGGGAAACTCCAACTTCGAGGATTCACAGTTTAAAAAGGCTGCAGGTATATTTTGACCGAAGGCCCAATGACTGCAGAAATTCACACGCGAATTGGCTATAAAAGTCGGTACCCTTACTCCGCCGCGGTAATTAGCACCGCGTCACGCTGCTACCTGCGCCACCTTCTTTAGCTACTAATAAAACAATAAACGACACATAACCCAGTGGTATTGTTTAAAATACTATACACGTTTATACTAAATGCTTATATTTCGATGAAACAAGCCAGAATTCCTTCCTACGCACGCCAGGTGCAAGACTATCTTCCATTATGCATAATTATTGTTAAATGGCAAAAAAAAAGAAAATCCTGAAACATGTATCCCCTATTTTGGATCAAAGATCACACACCCAAGTTTACATTAAAATGAACTAACAATAAATAAAAGAAACTGCAAAAAAAAATCAAAATTTTAATATATTGTTTAAACAAAAAACTTTTGTTAAAATTTTCTTGCGCGACTACGTTTCCCATTGAAAAACACACAATTTAAAAAAAAATCAAATTTTTTCGATCTCTGGTTTCCGAGATATCTCAAAAAATGTGGTTTTGAACCCCAACTTTGAGGGCTGTTTTCACCCCTTCAAAGTGGATGTCTGCCGATAAAAAAAAATACGTGTCAAATATTTTTCAAAGAACTAGAAGCTCCCATAAGTTTCATCAAAATCGGATTTTCGCATCTGAATATGTTCCCTTGTAAGCCTGGCAGTATTTCAGACAAGAATGTGGAGTATATCTGACCTGTTAGTGATCTCTCAATGAAGTACGGTTCAATGATGTGGTGACCAATCCTGCCGCACCAAACATTCACATTTCTCTGTTACCCAATAATGCATATTTCTTGTATTCACATCTCCACAATTTGTAAATGTGGCTTCATCAGTCCATAAAACAATCTGTACAAACGTACCATTTGAATCTTGCATCTGGTGCCAGAACCACTCACAGAACTGTACGCGTTTTTCAAAGTCTTGTCTATGTAGCTTTTGATGTACTGTCAAGTAATACAGATGAAAGTTCTTTGTATGAAGAATACGCACAACACTTCTTTGACTAATGCCTACACCACCCGAAATCTGCTGTGTACTGATGTACGAATTATAGGCGATACCTGCTAAGGTAGAAATACGATATCCTTAATTTTTTAAAATTTTACGATAAATTTTACGTTTCTGTACGTTAAAATTTTCATGTTCTTTGAGTCTTTTACTAACCCTTAAAAAGGTAGAACGCGATGGCTGGTTTCGATCAGGATACATAGCCTGGTACAAGATCTTTGCTCCTATAGTATTTTCTTCACACGCACCATAAACAATTATCATATCGTATTTTTCACTGTTACTGAACATCGTAATAATAAATGTAGCATCTTCCTCAATACGATTTTACCGTTTACAAAGATACTAAATAGGCATTTCGTGTCCATGATTTCTAACATCTAACCGGGAACATGTTTATAAACATGGTCTGCCGTCGCAAACAAAGTCGTGTTACGAATCACGTTGACCGAGCATATTTCCTAATAGAAGATTATTAATTTGAAAATATCTCAGTAATTATTAATTTTAAATCCCACTTTGTATACTACCTTTCTACGCGGAATTTCATCATTTTTCCGAATTTGAAAAAAAATATTAGACATTCGATTTAAAAAACTGAAGGTAACTCTCATATCTCGATAAAAAAGCAAAGTAATAAAAAACAGATTAGAGCACTGTATGTCCCCCAGAAAACCATGCAACTTTTGTTCGAAACATTTTTTCGTACAATAAATAACTTACGAGTTATTTGAGATCGTCACGTTACGAGACTCATTCTATACAGGGTGTCCCATGCAACTGGAACAGGCTGTACCTCCTAAACGGTTAGGAATAGAGGAAAATGTTATAAGAAAAAGTTGAATGGCATCAGACGGTGCATAATACGCAACTAATTTTATGCACTTTTGTGCATCGGTGCATCAGAAAAATGCAACTGCACTTTTTTTTTTAATGGAAACCTGACTGCAGCAATCGATGCAGTTTGTTGTGCTCTACATAAAAGTACTAACATACTTATGCCCTAAGTTATCGAAGCTAAAAGTTCACTGAATTGAATACATGATCCGTTGGAAATCCGCGTCTCAGGAGGAACACAAATAACCAGATACGATACAGCGTGAACGTTTGGTGCGGAATTTTTGATAAATGGATTATTGGCCCACATTTTTTTAACGGAACATTGACCGATCAAAAGTACCTGAACTTTCTGCAATCCGACCTACCAGTTCAGTTACACGATACAGATATTCCTCTAAGTGAACGGCAAAACATCAGGTACTTCCAACAAGACGGTGCCCCAGCACACAACTCACAGATAGTTGCCAGACATTTGAACAAAACTTGAATGAAATGAAGGGAAATGGATTGGTACACGAGGGCCGATCTTATGGCCACCGCGATCACCGAACCTCACACCCCTTGACTTCTTTTTATGGGGATATCTGAAAGATAGAGTGTATTCGCGCCCCATCACTAACCTCGAAGAACTCCGACAATGCATACAGCACTAAATATCCAAGATTACGAAAAGAGACATAAGGAATGTGTTGCGCAACATCAAGAAACGGATGGAAAAGTGCTTGGACTGCGATGGAGAACGATTCGAACACTTGTTGTAACGTAAGTACTTCGGAACGCTTGCCGACCGACCGCAAAAACTGGGAGAACTTTTAGCTTCGATAACTTCTTAACGAATAAGTTTAGGGCATAAGTATGTTAGTACTTTTATGTAGAGCACAACAAACTGCATCGATTGCTGCAGTCAGGTTTCCATTAAAAAAAAAAGTGCAGTTGCATTTTTCTGATGCACCGATGCACAAAAGTGCATAAAATTAGTTGCGTATTATGCACCGTCTGATGCCATTCAACTTTTTCTTATAACATTTTCCTCTATTCCCAACCGTTTAGGAGGTACAGCCTGTTCCAGTTGCGTGGAACATCCTGTATACTGATTATTTCATGATAGAATGCCAAATTCTTTGACATTATCCTGTCCATTCTTTCCGTGTACCGTGCACACGACGCGCAGTGTACAAAAACGCCTAAAAGCTGGCCAAGCATTAAAAATACTAGAAGAACATTAAAAATCTTTCTAAAAATACCGTGTATTTGAGGTCGCTGATTACGAATTTAATGTTAGATTAACATTTTAATCAATCGTTTGTGAAGAAAAAATGAAATTTTTATTTAAAAAGTTATTTTATATATCTATATAAAAATATAAACGTTTTTCTATCTATGAAAATTTATTTGAACATCAATGTTTCAAACAAATGTTCATACATAAAAAAATTTATATTCTTGTAATAGTAAAGTGTACAAAAAAACTTTTTTTAAATCTGTTTATTTCTATGTAGTAGGTTTTATCTGGAGAATTGGAATCAATACATTAATTTTCTACTGATCCGTTAGTAATTTAAAAACTTCAGATAGTATATTTTCCGTATAGAGATTTTATGTTGAATATCACTCAGTGAAATACATGGATAACGAATATACCATCATCCTGTGAAATAAGTTACTTTATATTACTTATATTAACCAAGCCGGTACATAGTTCCTACAAAATCAACCACCGTCCAAAGATATGTATAACTCAGAGATTCGCATACAAGCGAACATTTAGTTATCAACGCAATATTGAGTGGTTATTTTTTTATGTTTGTTGTTACCTGTTATTGCTGACTGTACTAATCCTTCATTCAATAAACATTTAAAAAAAAAAAAAAAAAATATGTCCTCATTTGTTTTAATTCGTGCATGTTCTGGCTATACTCTGCTCTATATTTTTAAAATAATTTGTTTGAAGTCTCCAGAACTTCTTCTGAGTAGGCATCAATCGGTAATATGCAGTTTTTTACTACTGATGGTCTAAATTAATGAATAATGTTGCCGTATCGACACAGTATTTTTCGAAAGATTTATAATTGACACACTTGAGGCGTTTCGAACGACTCAACGTTGAGTAACAAAGATTCATTTGAAACTCGCGATGAGCGACTGTAAAAATCTCCATATAGAATGCATTGAATAATATAGCTGTTTTATCAACAACATTAAAAATTAATATAAAATTGCATAAGCTTCCTTATTTATTAGGTTGATGATGCCTTTTCAATAGCAACATGGAATCCTCAATTTAAAAATATTTGTATGTCGATACCGATTTGTCAATTTTTATTAAAAAAAGTAATCAAATTATTATTATACATATATTGTTAAATATATAGAAATTAGACTCCAGTACTATTATTTGTACAATATACCCATTAGTTATATCCGTTAGCAAGTACACAATCGTATTGATAGCCTGCCGTCTTGCATTTAAAGCTGAAACATTCATTTCTTTTCTTGGCGCAAACATGCGCAAGATTTTCTTTTAGAATATTGTTTCAGACATGTTCATAAATTCTTCTGATATAAAACGAGCATGTGTTTTTATGTTTCTTTTTTGTTATTTAAAATGAAAGTGGGATAAAATGATTTTTCTTTATGAAAGCGTACATTTTAACCTATATACATGCTCGTCCATGGTCACAAAAGTGATTTTAACATCAAAATTGCATTATTTAACCATCAAGGAACCATTTTTTAATAACAAAATTATACTCCAGAGTGTACAGATTTATCACAATATAAAGAAATAAGCATTCCAGTTCACAGTGTTCGAATGAAGAAAAGCAAAACTAAAGATATAATTTAGCAATGTTAAAATTAATTTTTGAAGCTAACTTTTAGTGTTCCTTATACTTTGAACTATTAATTAATGACACCAGAACTCAGATGAACAATATTCGTTACTTCGAAAAATTGTCCTACGTCTGAACGTCTTTGCACACTGTGCGCCGGGTGCCTTGGGTCGTCAACACTGTGTTTACAACTTTCAAGTTTCATTATCTTCTCGTTGTATCACGCGTGCGCACACAATCTGATACTGCTGTTATATAATGCGGGAAATTTCACAAGTATAACAGTTACGAATGGTTTTTCAATTGCAACAGTGTGCAACAGAGCCACGATGAAACCACGCGTACTGGTTACTAGCAGCGATGTGCCATCAGAAGGCATAGACCTGCTTCGCACAAAGTAAGTATATTTACATAGAGTGTAAGAAATAGTTTAATTTTTTATAATTAAGAAACGTAAATGGAAGTCATTATAAATTTAATATTCACGGTTTATGCGCTATAAATTATTGTAAGCTTTTTTAGATTGTACTTTCGTAACCCTTATAGAAACCGGAATACCGAAATATAGATATATTTCCCTATATTTATCAGTAATTTTCTCAGTTGTTTTAAAATTTTATTACAATTTTCACAATATTTTTAGATAACGAGACCGATGTACATACATATGTTATACTTATATTTATGAACATCATACAGAAACTAAGATCATATGTATATGTTATGTTCATAAGCGGAAGAGAATGCAATGTTGCGATTAAATTTTATTAATATTGATACGAACTTTGTTCTTATCAATAATTATATATAATAACTGTTAATAAAATTCACTAATTTCACCTTTACTAAAATTTTTAATAATACTCATTATTTTTAAATCATGCGAGATATCTCTTATTCTTTGCATCGTACAATCTTTGTTATCGCGGAATATCTCGTTTAACATTGCGAAACGGTTAACTTAGCCTCTATAATAGAAAAATCGAATAAAACACCGGTACTTTATTTCGGTTTTCGATACCTATAGCCGTTTCAGTAGCTTTGGGCTAATACCGATATCACTATTGTTGTACCAGTTATGAATCACCGGTACGGTGTAATACCAGTATTAAGTCCCCGTATATTATGTATAATTAGTATTATTGTATTTATGCGCTATAAAATACAATTCTTATTTTGAAATAAAAAATAGTATTTCACTTTTAGTTAGTACAATTTTTCCCCACATGATATATGACTAGAGTGCTAAAAATTAATTAGGTTATAATAATACATTTATGGAGAATTATTTATAAAGTCTAGACTTACGGAACATTAAAAGTGACTATCTTATACAACTTTATAAAAAAGACAAGTATGTATTAATCTTTATTTTCAGCGATTTTTATTATAATATATATCCAAAGCAATAAAGTTATTAAATAATTTGCCATAAATGTACTGTTACAATCTTAATAATTGTAAAGTAAGAAATTTTGTATTCGTAATTTTGACGGGTTCCGTAAATCTATTGTCAATATGTTAATAAATATTTAAGTGCGCTTTCTGTTCATGTAGGTGCGACGTTACGATAATTCACGATGGCATGAATACTTTGCGCGAAGATGTGTTACAAGCCCTTCCAGGCCACGATGCAGTCTTTATAGCGAAGCACTATAATGTAAACAGTGAATTTCTTAATATTGCAGGTACAGATAAAAACTACTACTAGATCAACTTTTGAAAGAAATTTTATTAGTCACCATAGTCTACTCTCGCTCTATTACATAACTAACGCAATAATACTTCCAACATTTTCGTTTCTAAAAAGTGAGTCATAATTTTAAAAATAATTAATAAATAGAAAAACGTAAGTTTAGAAAGTAGAATTTAATAAGTCAGAATTTCTACAACAATATTCTGAATTTATATTAAAAATATAACAAATTGTTTTTTTTTAAAGACGTTTTTAATGAACAGGTCCAACATTGAAAGTCGTTTCCACCATGTCGGCTGGTTACGACCATTTGGACGTTCCTGAAATTAAACGAAGAGGCATCAAAGTGGGAAATACGCCTATGGTTTTGTCTGCTGCAGTTGCTGAAATTGCAGTACTATTAACTTTGAACGCAGCAAGACGAACACACGAAGGGCGTTTAAAACTTGAACGGTAATTAATAATGAAGTAATTTTTAAATATTATGGTAACCATCTAGAAAAATCCCCACCGATTTTGATGAGCTTCACACATGTTATCTGGGGTGTCATTCTGAACAACTTTTCCCTATAAGGAGTGTTCGTGATGACTGCAGCGCCACTGGCGGATAGAAAATACATATGTCATATACTGTTAACGTTAACATTAACTATCAACATTCGTTAATATCAACGAATTTGATGGAAAAACTGCGTCAATATTGTTGCATCAAAGGGTGCTCTAATTCTATAACAAAAATAAATGATACAAATGCTCCAACTGTATCATTTTATCGTGTTTCTGCTTCAAGCGTGCATTTGACGTCAAAAAAAGCAAAGCCAAAAAAACCGTTGAGCCACAACATCGCCAGTTATTGAACTCCTAATGTCGACCCACTTATATGTATTCAACGACATTTAAAACGAGGGCAGCAGTAAATAACTTCTGACCATTCTTTTTAACGGATTTCCTGTAACCTTCAAACTGCACTGGCTGAAAACAGAATTTTATCATTTTTCCCATATTTTTAACAAATTTTTTTACAACTTCCTAATTGCCAATTGTTGCAAAAAATAACTGTAGGTGTCGCTACGAACACGATTCCATTTTAAATGAATTTTGGTTAGGTCTGGATTAAATAGGTGTTTTTTTGGAAGGGGGTGTAGGGGCCCTTCCCCCGCTTTAAAGCACGACTTTTGGCTGAACTTTGGGACCCCCCCACCCCACTTCCTTTCGACACGTAAGATACGTCATTCTATTGATTTTGACATGTTAAACACGAAATGTAGTTGTCATTTTTGGCGCAAATGAATAGTTTTCGAGATATTCGTGAAAAACTACCGCTACTACTACATGAATCCTGTGTATTGTATTTCGACGTCGGCTAACTTAGAAGTCTAGGCGACGTATAAAGGTCGATGCACATCTCACCGGCCGGCCGACCGGCCGTTTTTTCCCCGTTTATAAGCATTTTGGGGTCCGGGACAGCTATTAGAGAGGGTTCGAGAAGCTCGGAACAAAGGCACAGCGTGTCCTCTGCTACCAGAACCCCAGGGGTTCGCTGCCCAATGCTAGAGCCGGCCGGCTAGCCGGCTAGCATTCTCGACGAGAATGTTCGCAGGCTAGTCGGCCGGCTCGTAGCGTGGCAGTACGAAGACAGAATGAACATGCTGTATTTATTTAAAAAACTATCAACCAGAACTTTTCTGAGTTCCTCGTGGTAATAGATCTTGTTAAGGAATTTGAACGTTGTAACAAACGAAATAACAATTTATTACCACGCTAACGAAAAAGAAAGAATATCATCTGACAATCTGTGCGGTGAAACAATTCGTCATTATTTATTTCAAAAGCTGTCAACTAGAACATTTCAGAGTCCCTCGTGGTAATAGATGGGGAATACTTTGTTAAGGAATTTGAGCGTTATTAGGTAAGTGATTTTACAGTTTTTTGGTCGGGGTCTACAAATTACTTTACAGTAAACAGATGTTGTCCGACTGTGCCGACTTCCAGCTCAATAGTAATAATCTGTCATAAACCGCTCAATACAGAGCAGCGCCGGGGGAGGGTACCTAAACAAACCAAGTCTATCGTAGGTATGCCTATCCCCATCTCAGCCGCGGCTGGTGGCCCAATGTTTTGAGGCCGAAGGCCGTCACGCTACACAGTATGTGTGACCGCTGTAGCCAATATTTCGAATTCAGCCGAAAATGCGTGTGAAACGAGGCCTGCCTCTTCCACTCTGAACCAATCGGCCGCGCATTCGTATCTAGATACGTCACCGCAGTCCTGCCGGGGAACCTTCTTCTAAGCTTCGCATCAATACAATGTCACCACTTCGAACCCATACGAAATGGCGTCTTGTCACCCCCTACAATCGTGTAGTAGTGGGCGGTAACAGTTTCATATCTTAGCCCACTGCCATAACCCACAGCTTACGTCCAATATCATGGAGTTAATCACACGGGAATTTCTTAGTAAAAATAGTATCTATTGTTATGTTTTCCGACTAGGAGGTGCGATATTATGATTTACTACGAGAGGGAGTCCCTTCCAGCACGTGTTGACCGTGTGTTTTCCTTCGTGTATTCGTTGGACGGTGATCATTAAGTAATTAAAACTTGTCGCAGAAACTAATTTTTACGCTAGCCTCATTTTTACAGTCGACCCCAACATCTGACTTTGCCCGTCGTGAAATTGATGGGCTTGAGCTAACGGGCGAACGGTTCAACACCTTCTACCTACATTATTGCTGCCTGTCCCAAATCTTGCCGAGTGGAAAAAGCTACCAGAATAATTAATAATACGGTTCTCCCTTTCGGAGCTATAGGTTCGAGCTACCATTTGTTGAGTTTGAGGGGAACATCTGTCGTATTTTAAATAGGCAGGTAATTTTTCTTGTGAATCAAAAACACATGTTGAATATGAAAAATTATTAGATCTCGAGATATTTTCAAAAAATGTCATACATTTTCTTGTATTTAGTGAAATACAGCTACACTTTTTCAAAATCTTAGTTTTCGTACTCGAGTTACGATACGTGACTTGCTACTGAATTATGAAATGCTCACTCGTATAAATCGGTTTCTGTTATGATAACAATGTCGAAATGGTGTTTACCTTTACAACATAGTTATGAAGTGTTTGAGTATCTTCTTCAATAAAGACATTTTTTGAAAATATCTCGAGATCTAATAATTTTTTTGCCATGGTACCCTAATCATTTTTTACGTAGAATGAAAGGAAGAATCTATTCTATTTAAAGAAATGATGCAATTGTTAATTGCACATGCACTGCAGTATCTAAAAAAAATTTAAAGGCCTACAGATGTAGTGCTCTTCGAACCATTTATCTTTCTCCTTTATCATTTTTTCGTAAATGCAATAATAACGGAGTTATGACTTGAAACAATTGCGTGGACCACCCTGTATAAGGATGTGCGATGCTGTTTCACTAATTGTAAGTGCCAGGAACGTTTCCTATTTCCATGGTGTTGTAAAGGAGAGGTACGGATAGATTACCTAAGGAGCTGTGGAGCCCCTAAAAACATTTTTTTTGTGCCACGCACAGCAGGGAACTGTCAACGCGCTCTCGAAAGGCCATCTGGAAAGGGTCGAGAGGCCAGAGAAGAAATTCGGTTCCAAAGTCTGACACGGTTGCCGCTAGTAAACGCTAGGGCCAAAACCAGGGTTGTAATTTTGAGCCGGCCGGCCGGGCCGGTGAGATGTACATCGACCTTAACCCGTTTTCACTTTACTTACGCATCTGTGACGGCGCGCTACGACGTGTATGCAGCATGGGCCCCCCTCTTTTCTACTCCTCAGCGCGACGGCCAGCAAGCAACGTACATATATAACGAGCGAACATGTTAAAAAGGTATTTTGTGTATAGAATATAGACACATCGGAATTTCTCGGATTTTTAATATTCTCGAATGTGAGAACTTTAAACACTGCTGGCTTGCTTCGGTCGCTTGAAAAAAAAACTAACCCAGCCCAACACCAGTTCCACTTATTAGCAAATTCTATAATACAATGTTATATTGTTTAATGTGAGAATCGTAAAGTTTGGTCGCTCGCTTCGCTCGCTCGAAGATGATCTAACCCAAACCAACACTATTAACTAATGGATTGTCGGTAAGTGTAGAATTGGTATTGGTAGCTGGTAGCAAACAGGTAGTTTTTTTTCCAGCGATCAACTCTGACGATTCTCACATTCGTCAATACCAAAGGTTTCAGAAATCCTGACCTCTCCATATTTTATACAGAAAATACCTTTTTAACAAGTTCATCCCTTATATACGTTGCTTGCTGGCCGTCGCACAGTGTGACGAATGGCCTTTTTAGCTGGACAAAACTCTAAATCGCCTATTTTTCTATATTTATCGATTAATATGTTTACAGTTGTATAAAATATGAATATTTATTAATTTTTTACAACATTTAGCTGGTTTTTGTTAATTAAACAATATATTTTAAGTGATTTATAATTAAATAAAAAATACAACAAAGTTAGTAATGGATCTATGTAACACAGAATGATTTAACAAGTAGTAGATATTATCAAAGAAGACGTCATTTTTAATTAGGGACAAAAACAATGTAATTTTGAAAAAATTATAGTACATGTTACTTTTTGGAGATTCAGATATATTCTAACGGGTAAGAATTATTCTTTGGTTTAGTATAAGGTTTCACTTTATAAATAACAACTCCGTTTCATATTATTGTTTACTATTTTAATAAAAATATAATAACACGAAAATATAAATAAAACAAAAGAAGTAACAGAGATCAAAATCAAAGTCTTAAATAGAAACGTTCGGTTGCTATAACAATAACAATAAAACAACAACAACAATAAAAATAACGAAACTGAAAGATATAAGAAAAACGCAAGGGAGATGTACACTGCACGCTGATCGCTCTGAAACTGAAGAAACGAATTTTCATACGAAGAAAGTTTAGAGAGATCCTATCATTGTTTATTCCTTCAATATACAATGAATGAGACCAATCCATAGGTGTCAACGAGTAGACTAAACAAACCGCTAAGTGGCAACGGCAATCGGCATCGGCTGCGTTCGAAACGCCCGGCCCGAGCTATGATTGTCACGAGCGTGTACGTAAAACGACGTAAATACATTGTAAAAATTAGTATAGTTGCGCAACGTTGCGCAAGCCAATTTTGGTACTAAAATAAAGTAGAGAATCTCTACTTTATTTATATGTAAAAATCATCGCGTGGGGCGACGTAGGGCATACACTAATTCATTAACGAAGAGTAGTAACATGGGCGTTTCTGTGGAAAAATAAGTACTGTCTTTGACACTTAATTTACAAAAATAGAGGAATGTTATCGATAATTTGGAATTACTAAAGTGAAAATATATGTTTTGAGATGTTATATCCCTCATATATAGGAAAGGGCCTAGCCGATTAAGATGGTCAAAACTGCCCTTAGAGGTTTTTCAATGATTAATGAACCATTCGAAAGCTGACCCAGAAAAACCGCTCTGAACAAAATTTCAACCCTCTATCTTGCCCGTGAGGGTAGTTACAGGGTAAATTAGATTTAGCGCTTTTCCACGCATTTTTCACACTCTGATGCTTCCTAAAATTCTGAAAAAAATGTGGCATATTTTGGATCCTAAGACAGATTTTTGAGAATTTTTTCAGATTTTTTTCTTGCAAATTGTGGTCGCAAAAAATGAAGAACCTCAAAAAAATCGGAAAAATGTACATTTCTCAAAAATATGAAAACATGCGTTCAAATCAGGTGTACGTGGCTGAGTCGTTTATTTATTATGAGTGACGTCGCGAGAACGTCCGGGGTAGTTCAACTAGAACGGCGATTAGCTTCGACTCGCGATTGAACTTGGACTGCGATTTAGCAGCGACCGGACTGCGACTAGACTCTAAGTGACTCGGCGGAGAATCGGCTGTGACTAGACTTCGTGACTGACTAGCTCGCGTCGGTAGTCTACTGCCTTATATCCTCGAAAATGCTTGTCGGCTGATTGGTGGAAGTCCTTGCGAGGAACTTCCACCAATCCGTGCATTTTGCATAACACGCCCCCGTTCCACGCCTCTAGTGCGTGAGAAGTGTGAGCGCGTCGTTTTGTTAAAAACTAATTTTGGTGATGCAGCGGGGTATCTTCCGGGCCCCGTGCCAAGTGCGGTACGTGGCTGCTGGCTTACGTCAACGGGCCCAGCTTTCCCGGGTGATAGAAACCAGGCACGCGTCGCTGGGACACTCTAGGCTGGAGACCCTTAGACTACCCAAAATTTATGGCGTCCACTTGCGCTATTGAGTTCGTCGCTAGGAACTACAAGGACACATCTGTCCGCTAAGTGGCCAAAAACGTTACAGACGTTTTCTCACAAATAGCGTCTTATGCTGTGCAAACCATAAATCTTTCTTGGTGCCGGTGCGCTGAAGATTTCTCTTCCGGCGCCCAGCTAGCCGCTACAATACGATTGCCCTTTCAATGGGCTCACGAGGAGTCTCGAATTGATGCCCGGTGACACCCAAAATCCTGGAACCGTCGCGTCGCCTCAAGTGTCCCGGCTATTGCAGCCGACCGTGTTTATATCGTAAATCTCACGTTCGGTCTGTGTGGGACCGAACAGAAACGTATATGCCCGCTCCTAGGGCGGAAAAGTGGAAAAAAATAACGGTCAAGTATTTAGAATTATGGAATCTACCAAATTGTTGTTTGAAAGCATATAAGAATTCAGAAATTTCCAAATTTGGGGTCCACAAATTTCAACTATAAAGACTGTCATTCCATCATTCTATTGGATTGCAGTGATGCCGACGGCTGCTTTTATCCAACCAATGTGGTTTCACAGGTAGGAATAGCGACGGAGGTATATGTATTCCGCACATCGGCATTAGGTCGTTGGTTAGATAGAGATGGCATGAATATCCCTATATGTCATCGCGATTCCCAAATGATGAAACAGTTAACCAATTTCCATAAGGGAAAACTTAGAATGAAAAAACATAGAACACACATTTGGTATGTTGACTCAAAAGTGTTTTTAACACCTATTCGATACCGTGCCTTTCCTGTAGCATTGTTTATTGAAAAATCTGGTATAATATGATTATATAAGCACGTTTATTTTTCGACTATTTGCACAAACGATGTGGTAAAGTGTCCAGCAAACACAGCGTAAAGTAAATAACGTGTCCGAATATTTTGGCGACATAAAATCTGCATATTACTTCACTTATCCACTATTATTTAAGAACATGGTTAGAAAATACAAAAGCAAAATACAAATATGCGACAGGGTGTAAGCGACGAAGAAAGAATTTTAATAACATTCAGGTAAATGAAGAAAATTTAGTTATTTATAAGATCATACACATGCAGGGCATTAAGGGCAAAATGACAAATGTTATATCAAGTTATTTTTTAACAATATTATTTATTTAATGTATTTTTACACTTTGTTGTCAACGTATGCAAAGTATAGGTTGACGGAGGAGTGGAGGATTCCTGTGAAACTGAAGATGTTGGTGAAAGGGGGTGTATATGTGTAATTGGTTCAGAAGTGGGTGAAAAGGGATATGGGTGAGAAATTTCTTGACGAGGGCGGCTTAGAATTTCATCAATTGACATTAGCGTTTTCATTTTAAATTCCCGCATCTCACTGTCTGTTAATTTGTGCAAATCAGGTAGCAAGCTCAATAAAAACATTTTCCGATGATCCTCGGTCGAATTTTTTGTTTTTCTTTCTAAATACTTTATAAACATTTCATCCATCTCATTAAATTTTAATTTTTTTCTACGACTTGTGTTTTCGTTTTGGATTTCTCTATCCATATCATCTGTTGTGTCTGTCGTAGTATCATCTCGATCTTCCGTTTGTTGGATTTCTTCATTTGGTGGTGTTGGAATCTTTCCACATTTTTCAATATGTGTTATCGGTTTCACAAAGGGGAGGACAAATTGCATAACATCGTGCAAATAGTATTGCCTTCTTTGTTTCGCGGAAGAACCACTTGCCGCTGGTTTTAAACTCCTCACAAAACCGTTTCTAATATTCCTCCATTTTTCTTTACAATCGGCAACTACAAAAAGTAACGTTAGTAGTAATACCGAATAAATAATACTTCGCTCTCATATATTTAGCGACAGGATGTGCTTTTCTATAATAATATTTACCACGCCATTTAATTTCATTCGCCACTTCATTCCACGCCTTTTCCGTAATATCCTTTCGTGAATAGTCGGATAATGTGTGATTATATAAACAGGGGTATTTTTCAATCAGTTGTACAAAACATGTCATTTCACACATTTTTGCTTTCTATCGAAATTAAACAAGAATATGAAATAATAAAGGAGCAATTAACATAAATTAAACTAGAATATTAACTAATAAAGGGACTATTAACAGAAATTAAACAATAATATAGCTAATAAAGGAACAATTCACAATAATTAGTAATAGTAACGTCAACGTCGTCTTGTCGTTACACGAAAGTGTACAGAAAATTTTTGTATCTGCGCAATGCGTACCTAGGCGACAAAACATCGCGGCTAATGTAAAACAATGCAAACCTGCCCACGGAGCAATATTCGTTATGACGCCTAGCGTACGATAGTGTCGTACATCAGGCATACTAAACCTATCTATATTATCGCACAGTGGACGGAAAACCCGATAACTTAACTATATTATCGATATATCAAAGAATTGGTAACATATCGATATTTATCGATAACAGTATCAATAATTTATTCTAGACGAAGGCACTGGTGGAAATTATTTACAAAATAAGTTGAATAACAATATATAAATATTGCCTCGCCCTGTGATTCAGAGATAACGTCCTACGTATTTGCTCATATTTATTTAGCGGTTCATTTTGGAGGGCTTTTCGAAACGTAGTTCTCTTTATAAGACCTTTACCCTTGATAAAGTGGAGCAAAATAATATGCAATTAAAAGAAAGTAAGCTCCGCAAGTTAAAAAAATTCACATTTTTCGTTAATGTTTATTGATAAAAAATAATAAAAATACTCTTCAGTTTTCAAATTTCAAAAAAAATTTTTGATTTTGGTCTGACATTTTTCTCAATTTTCTCGAAAACCGTTTGTTTTACTAAAAAAAAGTAATGGGACATAAAAGACGCACCCTGTCCAGGTCTACAAGTTTTGTTGAACATAGTTTTTGATACAGTCAATAATTTAGAATTCAGAAGACATTTAATTAATTATTTTAATGTTTAAGGGCCGCGGGCTCGTTTTTTCGTTATTCGCGGCGCTCAAATTTTACATAAATATTTTTTAATTAATTAAAACAATCCTGGGGGGGGGGTCATAAACAAAATTTAAAAGTCGAAAATAAGAGCCACTTTACTACACATGTTTGACAACATGTACAAGAACATTAAAGAAATAATATTATTAAAAAGTAAAACTTGGTATCACATTTGTCCCTTTGCCCTCAATGCCCTGCATGTGTATTATCTTATAAATAACTAAATTTTCTTCACTTACCTTAATGTTATTAAAATCCTTGTTTCATCGCTTATACACTGTCACATATTTGTATTTTTGCAAAGTTTGCTCTAAGCTTCGTGTATAGACGATTGTACATTAAGCGCAATGACGACTGCATGTAGCGACGATTACGCGACGATGACGCTTTGTTGACAGACGTCTATTATTTTACATTGGTTGCAGCACCGAAGCGTACAGCAAGCGACATTTTGTCGCGTATGCGTCTCTGACGCGACGCATCGTTGGCAGAATGAAATCATGCCTCATACGCTACGTGTACGCGTCTCTGACGCGACGCATCATGGACGGACGGTAGAAAAGAGGGGGACCAATGCTGCATACACGTCGCGGCGCGCCGTCACGGACGCGTAGGTACACGCAGGATTCATGTAGTAGTAGCGGTAGTTTTTCGCGAATATCTCTAAAACTATTCCTTTGCGTCAAAATTGACAAGTACATTTCATGTTCAGTATGTCAAAACAAATAGAATGACGTATGTCGCGTGTCAAAAGGGGGGGGGGGGGGAGTCCAATGTCTTACCGTACCTTCTTGCGATTATGCATCTCGCAAAATAAGACCGTGCGGCGGTTACGTATGGGAAAAAGTTGTTCGGAATCGTGTCCCAGACAACGTATTTTAAGGTCATCAAAATCGGAGAAGAGTACCCATTTGTAAATACACGTATTATTTAATTAATACATGTATGTAATTATCCCTTATCTTAATGAAATGTATATAGGATATAGTTTGTAGAAAAATGTTTGACACGTATTTTTTAACTGTAATGACGTATGTCTAGGAGGTGAAAATATGGAGATGAAGTTAGAGATTAGAGTAAAATCAAAGTTAGAGATAAAAAAACATATTTTCTGAGATATCTGGGGAAGTAGAAATGTATGATAATATATTTTTTTTAGATTGTATATTTTTTAATTTAGTCATATAAGAAAATTACAACAAAAATCAATTAGTTTAGTTTCTGTTAAACACTAAGACTAAAATTTTTTTTACACTTCTAAAAATATTTTTAGATTATATAGACTTGAAAATAATAGCTAATTTCGTTTCAGATTACTTCAGATTAATTAGAGAATTCAGAATCGAACATTATAAAATATATGCATATGATTATTACAACAATTAGTTTTTACTATTTCGTTTACTGTAATACTACAATGAGAAAGAGCAATTAAAGCTTTCCTTCTTCATTTATTTTCTAATTTTTATACTTGTAAAAATCATAATATGTTTTAATATTCCAAATATATGTAGTTACTATAAAACGAAATATTAATAATCATACATGTAAAATTGTTGTTAAATTAGGGGAGAAGTGGAACATACTCTTCAGTGGTTACTTGGTCAAGACTTACAAGGATCAACAGTTGGTATTGTTGGATTGGGTAATATTGGACAGGCTATTGTCAAAAGACTGAAAGGGTTTGATGTCGGCCGTTTCATTTATACAGGCCATTCCCGTAAGAAAACAGGTATTTATCAGAATGTAAGAGATTTTCATTACACTATTTCTACTAAGTGTTATTTCATATGTGTAGGTGATGAACTAGGTGCTCACTTCGTATCACTTGATGAACTGCTTGAACAAAGTGACTTTGTTATCGTTGCTGTGCCATTGAATAATGAAACACGAGGATTATTTAATGCTGATACTTTTGGTAAAATGAAGAAGAACGCTGTATTCGTAAACATTGGTCGTGGCAAAGTTGTGAATACAGATGCATTAGTTACGGCTTTACGGACTGGAACAATTTTCGCAGCTGGTCTTGACGTTTCTGATCCAGAACCACTGCCTCCAGATCATGAACTTCTTAAACTTCCCAATGCTGGTTAGTATTACCATATGCAATAAATAATATGAAAACATTTAATGCAACGAATATACAAAGATTAAAATAAGTATTTCCTTCCATTAATATTATACATAATATCGTATTATATTGACACAAATTATAATTTACAATTCTAAGCTTTTATTACACATTATATTTCACTATGTACTTAAACAGTATTAATAGAAATATATAGCAAAATATGTATACGTACAAATATATATTGCAGTGATCATACCTCATTTGGGCAGTGCTACAAAGAAGACACGACGTGATATGTCAATTGCTGCTGCACAAAATATTCTCAATGGGTTAGAGAATAAGCCATTGGTGTATGAATTGTAATTTGCGTTCTTTTTCATGTCTACAGTACAAAGATATCAATTGCAGTTTAATATATAATTTAATTTTCAATAATATAATGACAATGATATATTTTAGTATTACTTTTTACATATATTTCGTAGTAAATATATACAGTTATAAAACGTGAATAATTTTGTCTTAAATATATATATACATATACATATCATATATAGAAAGTATCAAAATGCTGCAGACATATAATAGAAATCATATTCTATTATCATAAAATTTTGTAATGCCTATCCCTTTGAATACATATATATCTGTTTATGCAAAATGTATATTAATTTCTTCCTTTTAACCCTTTGCACTACTAAGATGTCAGATGTGCTGCCGACATTGGAGTTAACTACCAACATATAGTCTTATTGCTTGGAATGCAAAAGGTTAAATAGATAATTTAAAGATAGAATAGAAAATCAAATTTCTCTTTACATAAGAAAAATGATATACATATAGTAACATTGTCTTCATTAGAAGTGTATCTACTACATTTAACAGTGAATTTTCAGTATTCATCACCCATAATGCACAACAGGTAACCATCAAGCTTCCACTACTGCATTTTTCAAATTACTTAAAATTGGATCGATCTTATTCTCCAGAGACAGAATATGACCTGTGTTACAGTTATGACTAGCAATGAAACTAATGACTAATGGTAACTTGTTCATTTGAACCACCTGCAAATTAAATAAAGTACAACATAAAAAGTTAAGTTATGTATATTTATGAACCATACTTTTATATAAAAATAGAAAGGTAATATTTTATAAGAAACTCTATAAATTAAATTACCTGATAACTACTGTACATGCATATAATAGTTTTATTCTTTCCAAGTCCCAATTTACTTCCTTGATCCGTTGCCATTCCAAATGTTGACAAAAAACTTGCTCTCATAGCCATTTCTGGTGCTTGTTTATCAGCTACTGATACAACGGGAACACCATCTCTATCTGTTATTAATATACTATGAAGTCCTTCAACGCTACTTAGAAGACCATAAAGAAACTTCTTTAATTCCTGTAATAATTATAAAAAGTATGTCAGTTGCTATAACAAATAATAGTATAACTGTATTTCTACGTATTTTATTTTGTAGTAAGTATGACTTTACCTATACAAAAACAATTGCAGATGTCTTGAAACTTGTTTAAATTATTTACATATAACCTTAAAATACATAGAATACGAAATAGTTAAAAAGTTTGATACATACAATTTCACAACTTACCGCTGTCATCTTCCAATTTTGGTGCTAGTAAAGATTGATATAACTTACAACTGTGTAAATAATTTATGAATCTTAAACATCAACAGCAGCGTGCTAGTTTTGAGTCAACAATTTTGACAGATTGTCACGAGGTCCGTCTACTGCGCACACACTACATTTTAAAAACCTTTGAAGAGGTCCGTATGTTACGAGTCAATAGTTTAGAAAAAAAATATACAAAAAAATATCTATCGAAATAAACGACACACATATATATATATATGTATGTATGTATGTATATATATATAATCTGAAATTTATATCGACACTTTTGATCTTTACTATATATATATACTATATTTACTATGTATATATAGTATTAATTAATTTTAGAAAAAAAAAACAAAATTAATTGTGTTTTAAGTTTTTATTTATTACAGTAGTGTTGAACAATATTTTTGTTGGAAAGTTCTAATTAACATAATGAAAAATAGAAATGCATAAATTATATTCCATTCTTTGAAAAATTAATACAAATTTCGTTGGCACACTGAAATAGTAAAATAGTAAAAAATTTGGAAAATTTTCAATACTATTGTATTTCTAACATCAATGAACGATCACTTTTAGATAAAAACACAGTACATATTTGCTCCGGGAATAAACAAACCGCGGTGCTGAAGATGTTATTTGTAGCATGCCATACAGTGAAGACAGCGAGTAAAAAAAAAAAGAGAGATAATGAGAGTCAAAGTAGCCGGGGCAGTTTAAACAATGTCCAAACACTGTCACTTTTAGATTCGTTTTAATCAGAAAAATTCTCACAAATATATTACTAAAAGTTCCATAGAGAAACAAGCAAAAATAAAAAAGGTTTGTGTTTGCATTACTGTTTTAATCGCACGCTGTTCTTCGTTATGTCCGTAACTTTTGTTATTTATTAAATAAGTAAATCTAATCGAAGGTATCTCACAAAGACATTGGTGAAATTTGTTTGAAGAAATAATTAAAAATAATTAATTATTAATAATAATTTTAGAATTATCTCACTAATGCTAAACTTCGAATCGTTTTACATTGTTGCACGATCGATTGTCCAAGAAATAACCCCGTAGTAGTGGGAATAAAATTTGTTCATTTTTGGAGATTTTTTTTCACTTTTGGAGCGAATACAGTACAGTGGGGTCCCGAGTTACGTCGTTTCTACGTAACGCGATACTTGATTGTTTTTATATTATTATATAATATTACATCTGACAACTATAAATGTATAAATTTTAAATGTGACCTCTTCTATTATCTTAGTATATTTGAAATAAAATGTATCTCCTAATCTGATAAATGTACAGTCGAGTCGGAAAGTAAGTTAACGATTCATGATATGTAAGCACATGAATATGATGAATGAAATCAAATTATTGTATTGTTTTTATTCAGAAGTTGTAAGTAAATAAACAAATATATTAGTAAAACATATATTATTATTATTATTAAACATTAAAGATGTGTCATATGCATTGGCGTACATACACCAGTCGTTATCTTACTTTCCAACTCGACTGTACGTGTTTATCCTGTGTATCCCGACTTAGGTCACCCACTCGGGAAGCAATTAGTATGTAAGTCTGGGGCCCCACTGTACTTTGTAATTTATCACTGTAAAGGTTTAACTCTACAGTTACGATTCCTTTGTGTCTACACTGGAATGAACTGTAGGATCGTTTAAACCTTTTTCATACACAAACATCTTTGGTGTATCTTGAACAAAATAAAGTTTTGCATTCTGCGATAGTGCTTCATATTTCTTCAAATCTAAATACTCTGAAGTAAGAAGAAACTTGTTTGCCTCAGCCTGCATTTTTATTTTGTAATATTCTGCATCGGAAAGACTCTTTTGTTTTGCCAGGTGTATTGCATTTTCAATTTCAACTATTTGCCGAAGAGATTCTTTTTCCATAATATTTTGATTGTATTGAATTTTCGAAACTTCGGCCTGTTTTTCTGCTTCAATCAGAGCTTTCTTCCTGTCAGTTTCTGCATCTTTCTCTACTACTTTCTGATGTTGTGTAGCTATTAATAATTTTGTTTTTTCACCTTCCCTGAAAGAATTTACACAGAAACAGAATTTTTAATAATATTTTACTCTTATGGGCAACCATTAAATCATATTTATACTCACATTAATTCATAATTTTTTCTTATAGTTTCTGGAATTTTAGGTTTTGTAACTCTAACAGCATGAATACTTAAGCCAGGTGCTAAATCATTTAAATCTTTTTGCAGAGCAGTTTTTAAATTTTCATCTATCTGGTCAAATAAATCTATGTATACTTCATGTAATGTGTGCACAGAACAAAATTGGTTCAATTCATGATGTATCTTGTTAAATATTAATGTCTGGTCATAATCTGCCGTAAAGTTCCTCACAATATTGTAAACTATAGAAAGGAGAAACTGATTAATGTGTAAAAATACTTTATAAATTAGCTTTAACAATTCAATTCAATATAGTACAAAGTTTATAAAATTCTTACCGCTGTTTGCATCCAATATGTTTACAACTTCTATTCGATCAAAGAAGATCATCACACCACCACTAGTACCACATGGTACGTTTTTTACCTCATCTGTCTGCAATGTAACTTGAACAGAACGGTATTTAGTTAATAAAGGAATCATCATATGAAACCCTGGATTACTAACTTGAGGCAATAATGCACCTCCCTGTAAAACGTAGTCACTATACGTACATAAACATTATAGAACATCAATATAAATCTAAAATATTGCAACAATATAAAACATACCCTGAAGTATACACCAACATGACCTTCTTCAATGTGATGTAATGAACAGTTAAAAACAACTGCTAGACAGACAAAGAAGCATACACCAATAATGCTTTGGTCAAACATAGCAATTATATGCTAAAATTAATTAAAATAATTTATGTATTATATTTGGAGAAATTGTACATTATAGAGTATAAAATATGAAAATAAAAAATAATTTTTCAAAAGTCTCGGTTATTATTATAGAAAGAAGTTAATTCAAAAACTGATAATTCCTGATGAATAACAGCACTCAATTAAAAACGGTATAATTAAAACAGTTCAATTAAAAATGGTATAATTACAAGCTAAAATTTACCAAAAGATTTTTGAAAGTATGAAATAAAAAACTATAACTACAACTAATGTAATTTTATTTGTACATATGTATGCGTTACTTAAATACACCAAACAGTTTTTTCTTTTTACATTTTGCTTAGGAAATATATTTTTATTATTGTTCCCTATATCATTTTGTTTACGTTTACTCGTGTCGACACTTTTTATAATACAATCAACGAAAATATATGGAATAAATGATGAATATTTTGAAAAGTGAACATTAAAGCTAATATCTTTTGAAATTATATGAAATTTATAGTGCCAATATTTTTATTCTACGCTGTAAGTCCATAGTGTCCATACTGTAGGAGGTTATGTTACAAAAGAATTGTAAAACTATTAGAATACTACCTGTGCTCACAAAACCAGAATAGTATAATTAACCACTAATGGGTTTACAAATTGTTATCACCAAAAATTAAAAATTTTGTAACTCCATGTTTTTAAAATATTCTATTTATATTTTCAGCAGTGACAAGAGGATATATAGTTTAAGTAACATAGCGGCACATAGCGGCTTCTATGTACAAGGTGCGTTCAAAAAGTTTGGGAGCTTCTGGTACGGATGGTGCTAGGAGCGACAGAAAAAAATGAAATTCGTAGCATATAATCTTCGATTGTTTCCCTATATGCGTGCCAAGTTTCGTAGCGATCGGTTACGTACTTGTTAGTTGTCTATATAGTAATTGTTCGTCGCCGTAAAGTGTGGGCTATACCTTCGGCGATTCTTTAAGATGAGTGATTTCCACGAGTAGAGAACGTGCATAAAGTTCTGTTTTAATCTGAAGAAAACGGCATCAAGGAGTTTCTAGCACGAAATTCCTTTCCTGTCGTCTCACAACCACCATATTCGCCAGATTTGTCACCAGCAGATTTTTTCTCTTCCCTCGCCCCAAACGAGTACTGAAAGGGCGACGTTGAGATACCTGAGACTCATCTTAAAGAACGTTGGATATCGGATGGATTGAATAGGACACTGTTTTATACTATTCTATTATTATACTATTCTATTATTTTATACTATTTTTATACTTTTCAAGGAGACCGCAAGACCTTCGGGTCACAGATTTGGTTCTAATTTTGCACATTTATAGATTTTATCCTCCGATTTCTGGAGATATATAATTATATGGGCCAACACTCAATAGTTTTTTAAATATTTGTAATTAACGATTCGTTATTACTTTAAATTGAGTTTTATTTATAATCGTTACGAAGTAGCTAGATTACATGGCGGTAATGTCATTCGCTCAGTGACCGTCGAGCAGGTAACATCGTAGAGCCCGTAGAGCTCAAAAGCCGATCGGCGTGGACAGCCCGAAAAAGTGTCAGTGAGCGTATCCGCAAACGCCAGTCCGGAGAAATATACTCAACCAAAAATAACTAACCCTTGGTTCATCAAGAAGATACAAGAGTCTACTCCTTCCAAGCTGTGCGGCTCTGCCGCAGGCAGCCAAATGCAAACAAAATCAAACACTCTTGAAGAGATGATCCAAAGACTAATAAAAAAAGAACGAAAAGGAACGCTAAATAGCAGAGAAATGGAAGCACTGCTACATAAGAAAACTACACCGAACACCAAAAGGAAACTGACAGTTTCCCAAAATTCAACAACAAAACTACCAAGAACAAACAGCGATCTCCAAACAAAACCAGCGGAACCTAACCATACAGACCCAGAGGATGGACACACCCACAACACAATAATCGACGAATTAAAAAAACAAAACAATCTGCTCCTCAAAATAAATGAAGAGCAAATAATATCGCTTCAAGCCAGAGTGGACGTGATAGAAGCCAACACTTCAAACACACCGGCACCTAAATCTCCAGCGAAAGTCGGTAAAACCCAGACTCTAGCGGCCATCCTACCTGCAAAAAACAATGGGACAACAACCCAGGACACCGCCCGACAGAACCAGCCACTCCCCAATACAAACCAAACGCATCCGGAAATCAAGCCTCAAGAAAAGCAGCAAACCAGCCCCATAGATGACCTCCCAAACATACCTGCAACCCAAGGAAGGAAGCCAAGACCACCCCCAATAATAGTGCAAGACCAAAGCGCCCAGGAAACAATCAACCAAATCCTATTCAGCGGCAAAAAAATAGCAGGTAACTTCCGAACCAAGAAATCCACACAAACTAGCCGTACAGTATACATCGACCTACCCGAGGACTACCTAACCATAATTAGTATATTTTTTAAAAACAAATAACACATCATTCCATTCTTTCACCCCCAAATATGAAAAATCTCAAACGATATTACTAAAAAATCTAGAAGGAGACTTCGACACGATATTAGACGCACTAAACGACCAGAAAATTAACAACATCAAATTCACAAAAGTTAACAGATTTACAACGAAAAAATCCACTCTAGAAACAGAAAATTGCCAATTTTCACAGTCCACCTCACACCCGATAGTAATATTAATAACGTCCACCAAATTAAAAAGATCCTTCACCAATCGATTTCATAGGAAAAAATAATTTCAAAAGAAATCACCCAATGCTGGAAATGCCAGAGATTAGGGCACTCCTGCACTAACTGCAACTTTCCATTTCGATGCGTAAAATGCGCGGAATGTCACGAAATAGGCAACTGTAAATTAACAACCACACAAAAAAACACTAATAATTTAAAATGCGCCCTCTGCGGAAACAACGGCCACCCAGCCTCGTACAAAGGCTGCCCTGCAGTAAAGAACCACAAACAAAACATACTAACACAACGAATCAAACAACACGAAAACAATAACAAAAAAATCAACACGATACAAAAACTAACAAACCCGCAACTATCATACAGCAAAATAACCGTCAGTACTCCCACAAACAAACATGCACACGCCACACCTAACCTAAGTAAAAACACCATCACACCTGAACCCCACCATATCATACCAAGCTCGCACTTACTCATCCCAATCCCCACACCACAAGTAAACAAAACCCACACACACCCAAAGAACCAACCATACCACAACCTACCCCCAACTCTCACCAACCCACAAACTTCACAATTCCAAATAACAGATATATTACTAGACATAAAAAACCAATTAAACTCTATAACCCAATCAGTCCAAAACAACACAACCAACATCTACACTCTATTCAAATTAATATCGACACTCTCACCAACAACAATCAATGCCTAACAAAACCCAAATACAACAATCCCCCACACTAAACATAATATCACTAAACATAAATTCCCTAATCTCCCAACAAAAGAGAGCAAACCTTCTACAGCTGCTCAACGTCACGACCCAGACATAGTACTACTAGGCGAAACAAAACTCAACCACAGACACACAATCTCCTACACCAACTACACTATCCACAGATCAGATAGAATAAACGCAACACAAGGAGGCGGAACCGCAATACTAATTAAACACAAAATCAAACACAAAAAATACAGGTCCCGACATTAACTAACAGCACAGCAGTAGAAACAACAATCATAAAAATCGCACTCCCCTCACAAGAAAAATTATTCATAATAGTAGCTTATGCTCCAGGCAACAACCAGAAAGAGTTCTTACCTGATCTCGAAAAAATAATAACTAACCTAAATCTAGTAAACCAGAACACCTATTACATACTGGCCGGAGACTTGAACGCACGTCACGTAGACTGGAAAAACGCAAAAAACCACCCTAGGGGAGTCCATCTCAGGAACTGGCTAAATTCAAACGCCATAAAATACAACATGCATCTACGCAGCACTGACCTTCCTTCTTACCCTAAAGGCAACTCCTACATCGACTTCTGCCTACACGACGCCAGAATACAATTCCACGACCTAATCAACAACAACCTTAGAACAATCCCTTTCGACAGCGACCATACTGCCCTCAAATTCTCGATTTCCATAGAAAACATAACACACCTAGAAACAAATTCAATAAATAACAGACCTAATTTCTCGGCCGCAAACTGGCAAAAATTTAAAAAATTCGCATCAATACTAATAAACGATCTAAAAATAGACCACAACAGAAATCTAAAAAACGACGAAATCGACGTAGGACTCGACAAACTGGAAGATGCACTTTACAAATCCATAGCAACGTCAATCCCATCACACAAAACTCCCAACTCCTCAGAAACCTACATTAACAAAAAAATCAGAAAACTCCAAAGCAGCAAAAAGTACATTATCTCACAAATTCACAAGATAAAAAATTCCCACAACCCACTCTCCACCAACTCCCTACCAATACTATCGAAACTTCTAAAAGACATAAAAACAAAAATAGACAAAGAATTCCAAAAATCCTTCTCCACCTACTGGGAAAATAAAATAAAACAAATATCATCAAAAGGCCCCCACAACCCGTTCACACAAATAAACAACATATTCAGAAAAAAACCCCCATCAACAATTGAAACCCTTAAAATTCACAAAAACAACACACAGATACTCAACAAAGCCGAAATAGACTTAGCAAACTACAAAGCAAACAAAGATAACAACCTATACATAACAAATACAAAAGACAAACTAAACATAATAGGAGCACACTTTGAAATTACCCACAGTCAAAACAATGAAATGGGAAACCCCCACCTAGAACGCATAATACAGTCAAACATCACTACACTAAAAACCAAATTCACCCAAGAGACCACCAACCACGTAACGCTCACTAATTTCACAACTGACTCACCCGCATACAACCCATCACAAAGCAACATTAAAAACTACTTCACATCACAAGCCGACCTCATACGCTTACTGAAAAACCTAAACAATAAGAAATCCTCCAGTTTTGACAACATCCCAAACACAATACTAAAAAACTCCCAAGTAAATACATATTCCTCTACACCATACTATTCAACAATGCACTCAACAACGGTTACTTCCCAATGAAGTGGAAAACCGCAAAAACCCTAGCCCTTAAAAATAAAAATAAAAACGGTAACAACACAGCCGACTACAGACCAATCAGCCTACTCCCAAACATCAGCAAAATATTCGAAAAAATCCTCCATGAACACATCCTAGAACACTCCACAACCAAAAAATCCTATCTCCCTACCAATTCGGATTCCGCAACCAAACATCTACACTACACGCTATAAACAAATTCACTGCAGACACATACCAAGCCCTCAACAACCACAACTGCGTAGGAGCATGCCTAATAGACTTAGAAAAAGCCTTCGACACAGTATGGCTAGATGGCCTATTATACAAATTACACAAACACGACTTCCCCGCTCACCTGATAAAAATCATATGGAGTATGCTATACGACAGAAAATTCATAACTCACGAAGGTGAAGCCAGATCAACAAAGCATTCACAGTCACAAACGGCTTACAACAAGGCACAGTAACGTCACCACTACTATTCAACATATACACAGCCTCGCTCCTAAAACTATTTACCCTCAACACCAACAGCACCCTAAACGCAATAGCCTTCGCAGACGACCTCATCATATACAGCACAGATAGAAACTCCTCAACTATACAAAACAGACTTCAATCCCTATTCGAAAAAATCAACACATATTTCATAAACTGGAAATTAAAAATAAACACCGACAAATGCGAAACTATTCTATTCCGTCCAAAGTTAAAAAAAAACAAGTTCCGACACAAACAGAAACTGGAAAAAATTTCAACTAAAAGAAAACAGCAACTCCCTCACCCTCATACCTCACAAAACCTCAGTCAAGTTCCTAGGCATAATACTAGACACCAACCTCACATTCTACAATCACATAGAAACACAATTAAACAAAGCAAAAAACCTATTCCGAAGCCTCTCCAGACTCTTCTTTTCCAAATATCTAAACAATAGAATCAAACTACTCTGCTACCTTCTACTAATCAGACCAATAATAACATACGCCTGCCCAATATGGTACAACATTCCCAACTACAAAATGGAAAGCATAAGAATCTTTGAAAGACATTGCCTTAGAACATGTCTAAACATGCACAAAACTCCCGAATCAAACTTTAAAAAAGCTACAAAAACAGCACCCTCCTGAATAAAGCCAACATCACACGAATCGACAACCACATACTAAAATTGTGCAGAAACTTTTTCGCCAGATCATTCGAAACACAACACACACAAAACCTGATTGAAAAACTCCACTCACAACCCCAGTATATCCTAAACACGCTAAACACAGGATACACTCCCCCCAAACTATACCCCTTTTTAGACAAAAACGGATTCATATCAGACACCAACAACATCCCACTAATCTATCACATCAAAAGGACAAGCAACACAAAAGCCATCACATACATACCATTATGTATCCCAAACCCACAAAACACAACCAAATACTGTCAACAACTTTCAGACAAAGACAAACGCAATACCCCATTTACAGTTGGAAAGTACTGGTGGTTCATCCCGAATTCTGTCCCCCGCCTCACTCTACACGAACCCGGAGTCATAACAATAGCAGACGAAAAATAAAAAAAAAACAAGTCATTTTTGTAAAGCGCCTCAAGCGAGCGCTCAAAAACAATCACAAAAGTACACCATATAAATACTGTAAATACTGTACATATCACAACATAACCCTCTGTACATACCTCCCCCCCCCCCAATCCTGTAAATATTACTAACCCACTAGCTATTAAGCTCTTAAGTTCCTATTTAATTATAAGATCCGCGCATAATTAGGTTAAGTAACATAACTTAGCATGTAAGTAAACCAACCCAAAGAACGCGCCATTTTACACCGACCATTAATACCATTTTGGGCGCTTAAATAAACAAACCCAAAAACCAAAAATAAATACCAAAGAACAAAAAAAGGTAGCGTACCTCGCAATAATGTTAAGTGCAATGAAATCAAGTCTGTTTAAAGCACATTAGCTGCAAGACTCTAGATACTACAAAACAAAAGCGTTTATATTTTTACACATTTTTGTATAACCTTAAAAATTGTAATCGTTGGTCATGAAATAAAAAATGTTAAAAAAAAAACATGGCGGTAATGTACCAGGCTTTATACACGGTAGACCCCGGATTCAATCCCAAGTGGACGGATATAATTTTTTCAGATTTTAAAAATTTTGTATCTATTTTTTGCACGTGAAAACATATAATAAATTTTAAATAAATTGTAAATAAAATGTCTGCTTACTACAACACTTACACAAGTTTTATTTGCTATAGACAAAATATAAAAATATAAATTATTGTTAAACGCAAATAGTACAGATTTTATTGTTTATATAAGTATATATGTATTACAAAATAAATAATTTTCAAATAAATTGACCAATTGATGAGCGCAAATTTTATGTAATAATTTGTGACTTTTTTCGGACACTAAGCTGAGCAAGCATGAAAGATTCAGTGTATTTTTACGACTTTTGAATAAAATAATCAATGTAGGATTATTATCAGTGTAGGAATCTTGGGAAATGGGGAGATTAATCTCTTCGAAACACTTTACTGAATACTAATATATTTAGAAGAAATAACGATATATAACGCTGACACGATTAACACTCTTTCTCGCAAGGCTGTCGCAACTCTACTCTCTCCGCTCTTCCCTTGCATTCATCTCGCTTGCACTCTGTTTGTTGCATCCGTCGCTTTCATTCTTAGAAATACACAAACTCTCCTATCACTTAGTCCTAAACACTTTTCATTCACGCCTCCTCAGTCACTCGAGTTTTCCAAACATACCGGCGCCGGACCGTCGCAACATGATCCGGTCGCCCGCACGCACGCACGCACAATGAACCATTCATCCCACATTAGGAGTCTTTTTCATTCATCTTCATAGGAGAGACACTATCTGGCAAATACGCCGAAGCAAAGATACACTAAAAAAATGGTTGCGAAAAGCAAACATGTATTTGTCACGTCGCTTACTTTTTAGCGACACCGGGTATTTACAGGCTCTAAGGCCGGGCCGCGCTCGGCCGCGCGATACGCGGTCTCTCCGGAATAAACTGTTTCCCGTGGACTCGACTTCAATCTTTCAAATCGGGCGCTAGACAACCGGGGGCGTCGCACAAACGATTCCTTGCGATCCCGTGAAGTCGAATCGACGAGAACCACGCCAAGTCCTGGATAGTTCGCGTTCGGGCGCAGGATTCTACGTGGGATAGCGCGGGGCATTCCCCGCGGCGAGAAACGTTCTCACAACAAAGTTTGAGACAAGGTTACGGCTCTCAGGTGTTTAATTAAAACGTAAAAGTAAGTAGTAATAGCAGTGTACAATTTCGCTGCGGAAGATGCTCGGCACGCCTGCGATTTTCCTCTCGTACAAACTTTTCTCGCGTTGAACCCGGCAGCGAGCGAGTTCGCCTTCGCTCTCTATACGACGCGTTTCTACGCGGGTTTCCGCCCGGATTCTTATGTTACTTGCGTTTCCTAATCTTTCCCTGTTCCGTTGCAGTCGGAACGCGTAGGAAGGTACGATGCGAAATCGTTGCGGCTTCCCCTCCGTGAAGACGTCTCTTGGCGGTTTTCCCCCGGTTATACGTCTTTTTGGGGTCCGGAACAGCCAGTTGAGAGGATTCGAGATACTGGGAACAAAGGCACAGTGCACAATGGTGCCAAATGGCCAAAAAGCGGCAAAAAATCTGTAAAAACGAAACTATTATATTTACCAATATAGTCAACTATTATATTTACGAGACAATTATATTTACCAATATAGTCTATAATTTTAACAAAAAAAAAAATATTTTAGAAAAAAAAATTTATTATTAAAAAGTAACAAATTTATTTTTAAAAACTACCAAGTTTAGAAAAAAATTAATAATAAATGAATCATATGTATGTAGCGGCCAGTAAATTCCCCACTATACCTGTGGCGAACAAATTGCAAAATTTTTTACAACCAAATTTGTTTACAAATGTATACTTATTGTTAATTATTCACAGAAAATGATATTTAACAATATAACTAATATATTTAAAAAGAAAATAACAAATTTTCCAACATAGATCCTAAAGGAAAGGTATGGACATTTCTTAAAAAGTTTATAAAATTGAGAGTCGCAAAAAGTCGCATACAAAACTATGAAATTCTTAAACTATAATAAGTAATGTATCCGAATATGCATGAATCTCAGGATATATTTTGCCGTTTTTGTTTTATGTTAGTTTGAAGTTTTATATGCAATTAACAAATAAAACCACCGTTGAAAATTTGTACAAAAAATAAATCTACTTTATTAAATGTATAAAGAATGCATATTCCTGGGTAAGCACTTTCCATTACACAGAATTATTATTGCACACTCATTTACAGTTAATATAATATTTTTCGATTTTTGGCACTTTAGAGAGTGCCTCGATGGCCAAATTTTTGTACAAAAATCTAAATTTGGTTACTAATGCATATGTAATGGTAATTAGTCACAAAAAATTAAATTTAACAATAAAATTAATAAGTTGAAAAAAAATTATTTTTATGCATAAAAAAAATTGTTAAATGATTTTTAAATGAATAATAATATGAATTTCCTGCTAATATGCAATTCTGCTAAAGGAAATTTTCGTGCATCGTCAAATGAAAATGTAGTGCGATGTGCCGACTTGTCCGCACTGTGTGGCGTGGCGTCACGAAGGTAAAATGAACATGCTGTATTTATTTAAAAAGTTATTAACTAGAACTTTTCAGAGTTCGTCGTGGTAATAGATGGGGAATACGTTGTTAAGGAATTTAAACGTTATAACAAATAAAATAACAATTTATTACTATGCTAATAAACCTATCCCCACTTCAGCCGCTCCCGTAGGCCCAATGTTTTGACGTCGAACGTCATATGCTACATAGTATGTGTGATCGCTGTAGCCAATATTTCGAATACAACCGAAAATGCGTGTGAAACGAGGCCTGCCTCTTCCACTCTGAACCAATCGGCCGCGCATTCGTATCTAGATAAGTCACCGCAGTCCTACCGGGGGGAACTTTCTTCTCAGCTTCGCATCAACACAATGTCACCAATTTGAACCCATACGAAATAGCGTCTTGCCATCCCCTACAATCGCGTAGTAGTGGGCGGTAACAGGATTCAAATGTTTTGGTGGTCAGGTGGATTCAAATGTTTTCTTTAAAATACGACAGAACTTTCTCTCCAACCTAATATATTTTTATAACAGTTCTAAGTACCAAATATTTGCAATTTTTGAGGTTCCGCGAATTAAAAAACGGAATTTCAAAGAGGAAGTCCAGAGGGTGACCCGTTCTTCCGTTATCCGTAAGGGGAGATGCCGGCAATTCTGCCACGTCACACTATATATCAGACATATTTACCTTATGTACATTTGAAAATGGTAAACAACATATCATTATGTCAACGGCATATATGTACTTATATACCCATATTGGAAAGAAGGGCGTGTTCGTTTTCACGAAGAAATTATGCGCGCGTTTGTGTAAATAAAGTTTATTGCAAACTTAACAAAATGCCCTGTCACCGGCCGAACTAACTTTGGGTGACTAATTTATTGGATTCAATGAACAGTAGCGGTGGATACAGTACAGAGCGATTACGGACTCGAATACTTTATGTATGGTTCTGATGCCGACTTTGCTGATTCTGCCGCTCTGCTCCGAGGCCCACTTAGGGTCGACCCATACAAGACCGGGACGGGACCGGGGACGTTTGGCCGCTAGATTCGAAACCAGGGTGTAGGGTTTGAGTTGACGGGGCTTCAGTGTTCCAAACTATATTTCTGCTAGCCCCGGTTGGGTCATTATCTCGAGCGTTTGACCATTTCCAGAAGGCCTTTCGGGAGCGCGTTGACAGTTCCCTGCTGTGCATGGCACAAAAAAAATGTTTTTAGGGCCTTCACGGTTCCTTAGGTAAACTATCGGTATCTCCCCTTTACAATACCATGGAAATAGGAAACCTTCCTACCTCTTGGTGAAACATCATACATCCTTGTATTGTATGTAAATTATACATACATATATTGCAAAAACGAGAATAGTTGTTACTTTTTTTTTTTAAGGAAATATCCACATTAGGAAGGGGATCATTCCATGTGAATTCGATCATTTTTTGGGGACTATGTCTCGAATTTTGATGACATTGAAGTATGTTGTGGTCCAAGAGAAAATGGGAGGCGGGGGTTGAGCCGGGTTATCACAAAAGACTGCTGTTCTCAAATAATTTATTTCTTCCTTGGTGAATGTCATTTCTTAATTAAAAAATATTAGAAATATCTTTGTTTTGCAAATTTTACCACTGGTTCAAGTGTGAAAAAATGTGAAAAAATTTGAATAATTATGGCTGCATTTTACGTTTCTTCATCTTTCTCTTTGAAATTTCGTTTTGTAATTCGCGGAGCCGCAAAACTATTTATTGTACTATTCATTATTTTAGGTTCATAAAATTGCTGGATATTCTTTAGACATTCTGAAGTAAGGGTCGCTAGCGAAAAAATGTATGTATATGGAAAACTCCTAAATTCTTGTCCATGATAGCCTAAACATGGTTAGATGGAAGGTTCCCTGGCAGGAATGCGATGGCGTATCTATATCTTGTCCAATGAGACGAGACAGTAGACGTAAACATAGGCGCTCGAGTGCGACAGAGTTGAAGTTACCCTTACAAGACAATTAGCAAAGGACGCACGCTGGGTGCTTCACTGCCTTGGTCTCGTTGGACAGAGCATAGGTACGAATGCGCGGCCGATTGGATCAGAGTGCAAGGGACAGGCCTCGTTTCACGCGTGCTTTCGGCTACAGTCGAGATATTGGCTACAGCGGTCACACATAGTATGTAGCGGGTTACGTCGAAGCCAAAACAATGGGACTACGGGCGCAGCTGTGGTGGGGATAGGCATACCTAACGGTGGGCTTCTCAAGAATGGTGACACTTTAAAAATGGCGAAATTAAAATGGTTTCAAGTGTACGCTGCACCGCGACATTGCCTTCTTTTTGACGGCAGACGAGCGGTTACGAGCAGCAACCGAGCAGCTGTACTTGTTGTCCTTACACCATGTACATATGCGACTGCCACATGATCTAATACAATTATGAATTGTTAGAGAAATTCACTTCACGGACCTGTTTTTAAAAAATCGGACACTTCAAAATTGACGAAATTAAAATTATTTGAAGTGAACGCTGCACCGCGATACATAGCCTAGCAGCACGGTTGGCGCACGGTAGAAGCAGAGCCCGGGAGGCTGTTAGGCCTATGGCCTCCCGGGCCCGGGTTCACTTGAAATAATTTATTTCGTCAATTTTGAAGTATCCACTTACTTAAAAACAGGTCTGTAGAGGGGACACTTGGGGCTATAACCTCATTTTTTAAAATAATACAACGTTTATAATGTTCTTTAAACATTCTGAAGCGGGGGTCGGCAGAGTTTGTCCTAAAATTGAAACTTTCACGTAGTAAGGAGAAAGAAAACAGGAAAAGAGGTCCGTATTTTATTGGGGTATTGTGCAGTCGGAGTGTACAGGAAAGGTAAATACCATCATTAGCACAGAGGACATTGGTTTTTCCAAACCTGTCGAAGAATAGCGGTCGATCAGTCGTGCACTTACAATTGGCTACCTGAATCGCCGAACGTCGCGTCCTTACCTGGTTTTACCTGATTGAAACCTTGGAGGCTCCATAAATTAAAAACCAAAATTTCAAAGAGGCATCATCGAAGTACTGCTCTGTAACTATTATATTAAAAGAACTATGATATTTACTTTTTGACCTGTCAATCGAATCTCGAAGGATTCTTGGGGCTATAGCCTCAAATTTTTTTCAAATTTTTACAAAGGTACCTGCTACGAAAACATAGCACTTGTTTAAAATAATTGCCAAATAAATGGTGAAAAAACATTTTCTCCAAATGACAACATTTTCGGTAAACAGTTTTATGTTTTCGCTATAAGCTTCCAAAAACTCATTTTCATCGGTGTGACAGTTCTAGTCTTATAATATAATGAAAAAAGGGTGACACGTATTTTTACGCGTCTGTAAAACCAACAATTTTTCAAACATCGAAAAGTCCATTGAGATTCGATTGATAGGTCATCATCATCGGTGAAGTAGTTTTTAAAATAATACAACATTTATAATGTTTTTCTCCCTTCGCCACGGCGACCGGGATCGCTGAGTATTCTTCGCAAGAATATTTCGTGAAACCCCGGGCCGGGCCCGGTCGGCTCTACCATAGGATCCTCAGGGGTATGCGAGGAGTAAACGGTGCTGGGGTTCTGGTAGCTAACCCCCGTGGTGCGCGGCACTGGGCCTTTGTTGCGAGCATCTTGAGCGCCTCTCAAGTCTGTATGGCATAGGGAAAACGTGCCCCGTTCCCGGTCCCGGTGAAACCCGTCTTGTATGTGTCGACCCTTACTCGTCACCTCGGTGGTGACGCGATTTTTGGCCATGGGCCCGTTTTCGGGGGAAGAATCATCCCCATTCGTTGATTTGACTTGAGGGCGGAGGATCTTTTGAAACAGCCCTCACCGGTGGAGGAGGAAGTCCCCACCTCAAGTCAATAAGGGAGAGTTCCCAAAATGCGCGATTTATGGGACCCCGGAGCAGCGCGACGAAGGCCTAAGTGGCCCATGTACGCCGTGCTAGCCAAGTGGCTAGCAGCTAATTTATTGCCCCTTGGCCGAGGTCCGGTAACGAAGACCAAGGGGCTGGGAAAACGTGCGTTTACTGTCTCTGGTTTAAAGAGGATTTACGACCCCTTGGCCGCCGCGTGTAGTGGGCCATAAGGCCCGCTGTGTCCGAATCCGGGACCCTCAAGTACCTCGCGGACGGTACACGGAGTGAGGGTCGCACGGATTGACTTTTGGCCACTTTTCCAATGCCATCAGCTCGAATCCTCAAGCGCCTCGTGTGCGGCAACTCAAGGATTAGCATTCTTCGTGATTAATCGAAGGACGGACAAAAATCGGAAAAGGGCTCTTTGTTACGCATGTGTTTTTTTTTGGTGAAAGAGCCATGTTCCGTGCAGCTGTAACATCCTCGCTTGCGTTACGGCCGGAAATGCGAGGACTCACGGTACTTTTGTCTGCGATGGATCGAACACATATCGTATACATATATGTATAACTAATTTTTTATTTTTATACACATTTGATATCTATGAAGTAGCGTCACTTATATATATTAACGCATTTTTACAATTCGATGTGTCGTTCCAAGAAATTAAAAAAAAAATATATTTTTTGACGGATTAACCTTTGCACTCGGAGTCATCGATTCTAGACTCACAATGTCCCCTTGGAGGGGACATCCGAGTGCAAATGGTTAAAAAGAGGTAAACTCCAGTCCTAATAAATGCTTACTGTTTAGGGGAACGAATTTTCTTGTGCAAGCAAACATTTCACTATAGAACATTTCATTTGTTTGTGTTTGATTTATGTTTCGATGATTTTCTTTTATCGTGTGAGCATTTGTCTTCAACTGCGGTAATCATTTTAACGTCGGCTATATTCTGATTTAGTGCTTTTAATTCATGTAATGCTCGTTTAGCTAATTTTCCCTCTGGGGTATCTACTGGTTCTAAAAGAAGCATCCCAAGCGATCTCTTCAAGAGACTTCCAGCTTCCTCGAGACGAGAAGATAATTCTGCCAATGAAATTTCACGTGCCGCATATGCTCGGTTTGCTAACAGCATCAATGGCAAATGCATCTCGTACAACATTATAGCTAAAAGTTTTTAATTTTAAAGTATCAATAGCCTTGTAAGAAACTAAGAAAACGAATTAAAATTACATTAAGTTTAGAAAGTATTGAGGGTGGGCCAATAACTTTGACCAAAACGCAATATTATACAGAATTTGTATGTTATACTGGAGGAAATATTGTGATGCAAACATTTTTTATACGGGTAAAGGCGTTTCGGAGAGTTCAAGGTCATCTTGATTTCTTTATATGGAATGATCTACTTCTTGTATCGTGAATCGACTCAGTACCGAATTCTGTGTAAAAATGTATTGAACTTCGTATGTCCTAAACCTAATAGTTAACAAGATATTATTGAAATAATTTTCAATACGTACCTACTATCTAGAAGCTAGTGGTAAATGTTTGGATTGATGTCCCCCATTTGAATATAGTGAGAGGTACTCACTAAGTACATATGGAAAATTATTTCGATAATATTTCGATGACATTTTTCCTTCTATACGATGTAAGTTTTATAAATAATTTTTTCATATTATTACAAATAACGGAAATATTCGAGGCGATCAAAGGTATTAGTCCACTCTGTGTCCTGTGCAACCGTATACCTTGGTAGGTGGTTATGTACTATGCATATGTATACACACAGTAGTGAGAATAAGAGTAGTGATATTAATGGTTCCAAGTAATTTTTGTTAATTGTAAGTTCTATGAATAGCATCACAGACTACACTCCTAAAATAATTAAAGGATCACCTTTACGTACCTGACAAATTGGGTCAATTTCAAGTAATCATAATTCTGACAAAAATTGTTGCATCGATATCGTTAAAAAATTATTTGAAAACTTCAAGTTTCTACTTTCAGATGCTTTTTCAAATTTTCAGCTACGTTGATTTTTAACACAGTTATAGCGTTATAAAGAAGACTTTGACAGTTGCAAAAAATTTTGTTCAACTTCCTGACATGACATGGGGTGGGATACATTAGTTTTATAAATCGCGTTAACATCATTTGAAAGCGCCTGCTTTCCAGTGCAAAATAACTGGTTGTCGAACATAGTGCGATTTTTTTTGTTCGAGTTGTGCAACATTGAACCAAAAATGGTATTTTTATCTGGCTCTAGAAAGCGAAAAAATCATTGTGGAATCTTGTGGAAAAAACCAATAGAAAGAGCATTTCTTTCTCTTGATGGCACTTCTTTTGTTTTTTTCAATTTAATTAACATTCCGATATACGGTATCCGTCAGCTGTAGCCGCACTCTGATTGGTCCGTATTTTTCGTTAATAACTCCTTAACAAAGCCGCGGAGAACATTTTCGTATCAGAAAAATTTACTTCAAATGACCTCGAAAATCATTTCTTTCAAGGAAGTATAACATTTTTGTGACACCCTGTATAAAAATGTTATTTTGAACTGTGTGATAAAAAAGTGTTCATTCGATATGTTTTCTTCGATTCAGTGAACACACCGGTTACAGCACAATGCAATTCTAGTTATATTGGATCTTTTGGTGAATCTAGGTAGATTTATTCGCATTACTGTGTGTATGTAGGTATAAGCTGACGCTAAAGAAAATGTAAAAGTTACCTTTTAATCTAGATATCCCTGGCTCAACTATTTCCAATACATCGCAAACTTCTTTGCACGTTTCTAACATTCTTTGCATACATTTCTTCGATGGATTTGGAGTTGCCATTTCTTTTCTGTACGCAGCTAATAATTTCTGTTTTAAGGACAGCATTACGAAATGATTCGGGTGAAACGAGCGAATCAGTTTAGTTGCTAGGGTTTCCAAACTCTGTAAAATATTATTTTGAAGAAATTAAAATAATAGATTCTACGTAATTGTAGTAGAGGGAGTCCCCGCGTGTCGGACGGCACCTGATTCTGGATAATAGTTATATCTTGTTGCGTCTCACAAAAACCAGCATACAAATTAAAAATTATTATATTGATTAATTTTTCTGGTAAGAAGTCATGTGAGTTGGGTTACTATATCTTTTGATAAGTACATTTTTAAATTATCTTTCTACATATACTGCGCATAGAATGTATTGGTTTTAATAAAAAAATTTGTTCTTTGACGAGTTCAATGTCCCCTAGTAACGGACAGAATAATTTCCCTTATTGCGGGACAGTACTACAAATTTTAGTGCTGTGTGTTATTTTTTGTACTACAGTTTTATTTGCTAAATAAATTCACCCTGGATCTACCAGTTTTACAATATTAATTCAACACATATCTTTTTTATTACGTATTACAGAAGACTTCATTGAAGTAGGATGTTAACTTAAGTTAATTATAATGGACATGTTGATTATTATTAACTTTAATTTAGTTTCTAATACTGTTAATTTATAAATAACGCAGAATGGAAAGAAAGTATTATATTTGTTTATTCATTTAAGAACAACATTAAGTATCACTAGGGGAATTCCCTCCCTCTTTAGGTTTACAATGACGTAACTAGGAACGCGAAAGTTCGAATTGCGGCAGGGTTCGAACACGATAGATAAAAATATACGAGTACACTCGCGAATACGAATCATACAATGAAACGGGAATGCAAAACGTTTTTCTCAAGGAGTTTCCTTCGTCGCAAACAGCTCGTTTTACTCACTTTCCTTGCTGTAATCGTACAATATTCATACGTGTACCTTTAGTCGTATAAGTTATTTATTCATAGATTTATTGAATAACATACTTTCCATTCCATTTTATTACTTTTTACCATTTTTGAGGTAACTTATAATATTATTGAATAAACCGGTAAACTTGTCGATGGCTACCTCCTCTCCGATTTCAATGAGCTTTAGACATGTTGTCAAGGTTATCATTCTGAAGAACATTTCCCTTTAAAGTTTCTGGCGTCTGGCTTTAGTTTACGGTACGGTATATTTCGACGGCGTCATGTGGAGTATAGTTAAGGAACAGTTCTGAATGACGCTATGCGGTACGGAGGAGGATAGGGCTTTTGCCCGGGCGGTGGGGATTTAGTGGGTATTTCTTCGGCGTCACTTTCTCGGCTGAGGTGGAGTCCCACACTACCCCGGCCGACTGTCATCTTAGGCTGGGTATGCGTAAATGCATTTCCCCACCGCCCTTTAACAAAAAAAAAAAGGTTCAGGATTGGTTTAGGTACTGTGTACAGAGTGTCACAAAATTATATGTCACGGCCACCATAGCGTGAATTCTACACCTAAGATTTGGTGGAAATTGACATAAAAAACTTCCCGCAAAATTGATCGCTTTCCCCCTGGGGTAGTGGGGAATCCTTAACTTCGATTACCACCTGGTAAAAAAAAAATGTTGTGGGTTAGGTTTCCGGGGGTCGCTGGTGTCACGAGCTAGAACTCGTGGCGCTCAGCCGAACGGCTCTCTGGTGGGGGGACACGATGTCCGTGACCCGCACGAGGTCCTATTAGTCTAGGTTGTTGGGCGGAAGGGGGAATCACTCCCCCTGGGGATAGATGGTTGGATACGAGGTCCTGGCAACCTCCCTACTACCGGAGTTCGCGGGTATAGAGCAGAGAGAGCCCCGCATATTCCCGTCTCTTCCCCAGAGACGGCGGAGTATCCGTAATGAGCGATTACCACCACGTTAAAAAAAAAGGTTGGGGTTAGGTTTGGGGACCTAATCCACACTTAAGTTTAAGTTTAGTTTAAGTTTCTTAAAATGCTCGTATAGACTGCAAGACACTGCAAGACAACAATAGGGCTTTTGAGACAACCCTTTTCTACTTCGTAAAAAGGCGGCCTGTTTCCGAGGGATCTACTGACCTCGTCGCATCATTCGAGATTTTTTAAGTATGCGGACCGCATACTCGGCCGATGTTTCAAGTGACACCAGGCATCAGGGATCGGGCCGTACTATCTAGGTGGCTAACTGTGGTAGTTGTGTTTGTAGGGCAATCCGATTCCCTCGGGACAGTTGCAGTGACAATTCTGCAAACATTACACCCCTTCTGTGCAGAGATTAAACAGTTTGGAGACTCGGCTAATACATAACAATACTAAGGTTATAGCCCGTTCCTGAACCATGCTGTCCGGGGACGCTGGCCGGCCTATTGTCCGGGCCCTCCTGCCCATTCTGGGAGAACGGTGCGGGAGGCGGGGAAGGCTCACCTACCGCCTTACGGAGGTGCTCTCCGGACACGGTTGTTTCGGAGAGTATCTGCGGAAAATAGGGAGAGGCACAGTCTAGGCCCCCATTGCCTAGACTGTTACTCTGTCGCACAAGGCTATCGGTACTCATTTATATATATATATATGAGAGAGAGAGAGAGAGAGAGAGAGAGATCCTCTCCTAGCATTCAAACCACCGAGTCTCCTTTCTTACCTCTGCTGAGATGAGTTTCCAGGAAGTTACCACCATCCTGGTCGTGACGTTTCCAGGGAGCCCTTACGATTCCTGCTTGAAGGCGACACCTTCCTCAGGTATGTTGTCCCTCCCCTTTTTTTCATCTCTTCTGTGACAACTGCCCCGTCGAAGCCTCCTTGTGAGACCCCGTCGGGAGGAGAGTGTGCATGTGGGGTCGTTCATTGTGTACTTTCGGGGTACGGTATGTCACCTGAAAGGCTCAGCAGCAACGGACGTTTGATTGAGGGGGGGGGGGGGGGTGGTCAGTGGCGCCCTGTTGACCACCTGCCACAGTTTACTGAAAAGTGTCGCGTTGGGATGTCCATTGTAGACAGGGATTTTTTATCTCCGTTCTTCAGGGAGTTAGTTTACCATCAAGTTGCTGCCGGTGGTCCCAGCTTGATGATGTTTAATCCAGACCTATCCCAGACCTAATCCGTGCATTTACAAGTAAAGTTTTTTGCAATTATCTCGTAAACTAAAGCCAACCGCCAAAAACTTTGAACACAAGTATTGTTCGGAATGTTGATCTTGACAACATATTTCAAGGTCATTGAAATCGGAGAGGAGGTAGCACTTCGACAAGTTTACCAATAAATAAATATCTTAATTTTATCTTGGAATTATGATTTAAGATCGCTACTTGGAATTTATCTGCTCGATCCGAGGCTTGTTCGAAGGCTACGCTCTCTTGACCCGACCGCGCATCTTGTTCTGCGTGACGGTCCCAGTTTTCGAGCCACCTCAAGCCTGAACCGTATGAGCTGCGCGTAGCGGATTAGGGCGACTCTCGTATCGATAGGTTTCCACATCACCCATGAGGTATTATTGTCAATGCGTTTTTTCTGCGATTCATCGCTATTGTCTGCAGTGCGAATAACAACGTCCAGCCATCCGGAGCGGGACCAAACGTACGCGAAAATCTAGTTTTGCTAAATGCCAGTAAAATTTTAACAATATAATAAAAATGTATTTTCAAAATTCATTTGCTTGAAATTATCATGCAACTGACAAAAACGAACGCATCGACAATAGTACCTTGTAACTGTCTTAGGTTACCGATGAAAGATTGCGCGTTAATTTCTGCGTAGCACTTTATTTCTCTGGTGATGTATATCGGGTCCATGTATCTTACTCGTTGGCTCGGACGACCATTATTTATACCTTTCTTCGGAAAAAGGTAACGCCATTTCCGAAGGCACGGGGGTGGAACCTGCTCTTCTGATGGCGTCAGAGAGGAGTTTCTATTTCTGAAAACATCGCCCTGTTCGGCGGGAGAAAGGAAGTCCCTGTCGCTCCGTTGGGCGTCTATAAACTTTTTGGGACTTTTCTTGACCGCGTTGTCCTCGTGGCCAGGCGGTCCCGTAGTGGTACGCGGCTGGCGATACTTCTGGCGGTCAGGTTTGCTACGCACGTGAAAACAATAGAAGAGTAAAGTTATTTTTCCGAACTTGCAGATGCCAGGAAAGGTTTCATGGCCTAATCCCTGACATCTGCAAGCGGACCGTCCTAATGGTTATAACGGTCTTCAACCGTGCGCCGCTACAACCGTATGGGTGATGTGGAAATCTATCGATACGAGAGCCGCCTAATGTGCCACGCGCAATTCATATGATAAAAGCCTGAGGTGGTTCGAAAACTAGAATCGTCACAGGGAGCGAGATGAGTGGCCGGGTCAAGGGACATAACCTTTGAAAAAGCTTCGGATCAAGCAGTTAAATCCCATGCCTGAGTTACAGAATTTTCGACTAAACTTCACTTACGGGACCCAGAAATTTTTAACTTTTTTTATATGATCCTATAGATGTTGACGAAAAAATGTCAAAAGTCAAAGTTTTAATGTTAGAAATTAACGGATTCAAAAGTTACATGCGTGTAAACATGACCGATTTTAAGGGCTTCTGACAGGTAAGAGCGCAACTATAATATTATGTACTCAGCGTCGCGCGTCGTCTAATTAGCGAAGCCGCTAGGTGCCACCACAAGCACGCGGTGATGTCGATAACGTAGAGCGGCTATCATTGAGGGGTTATTCGATTTCCTAGTATTTTCTGGGACAAGTTGTCAATGAATAGTAATTAACATATACAGAATCATATACAGGATCTCAAAGAGAAGGTATAGTTCAAGTTAGTCGGGATCAGGTTCGTAGGTGTGGGGTGGAGTTGGCGGCTGCCAGGCCGGCCCTACTACGCTTGAAAATCTACGTTATCCATATCACCGCTTGTTTGTGGTGCCACCTAGCGACTCTGCTTATTATACGCATAACTTTTGAATCAGCGAATTCCTAACATTAAAACTTAGATTTTTGACATTTTTTCGTCAAAATCTGCAGGATCATATAAAACACGTAAAAAATTTCTGGGACCCGTAATCGAAGTTTAATCAAATTTCCTAATTTTAAAAAGTAAATGAACAAAATATAAATGCTATTTAAATTTGTATCGTATAGTCGTAAAGAATAGTAATAAATTGAATCATACCAATTTATGGATAACTAAATGTACGAAGTAGGAAATGTAATTCTGATAGGGCAGGAAAGGTAGTAGACAATTGTGTTTATGATACAGTGTTTTTCTTCATTAGTAAACATTTCCAAATGTTTGCGTCTCTAGATTAAGGTTAGGTACTCAGTATACTTTTCACGTTCAGAAATGTGAGAAGTTACATACCTTGACATCACTGCCATCCGTGTCTTCGATTAACGTTCTGCTAATATTTAATGTTGTTCGTACAAGACGTCCTCCGATACTTCTCCTACATCTGTTACATTGCCATCTCATACTTTTTTCGTATGGATTTATTGCCAACGGATTTTGAATTCCTATGTAACCTTGTCTACATTGTGGACATAGAATACAGCTCATGTACGATCCCATTTCATAGGGATCTTTGCATAATGAGCATTCGCATTCGAAATACTTCCCACCGCGCAGATGTTCTCTTCTACCCGACGTTCCCTAAGATTAAAATAACAGATATTGTATGTATAATATATATTGTTAATAGAAGCATGAAATATTTTTTCATGGTTCATCTAGTAATAAGAAACATCACCCAACTGTTGATCACCGATTTTGATGAAACTTTGCATATTTATAGTTTAGCCAAAAATATTTCACATGTATTTTTTATAGACGAATGAACAGATTTAGAGAGTGAAATCCCCCCCCCCCCGCCACTCACTTGGATTTTTATAAGGAATAATATGGTGAAAGTAGAATTTGATAAAATCATACGTGGCATCGCAATAGTAAAAAACTTTATTAGCTGATACCATCTGTCCTTTTACCCAGCACGAGATAGAAATGTCAGGTCCGCGTAGCATTTAAGGGTCTTTATTGTCCTATACCTTCCTTAAGAGGGGCGCCTTGTCGCCGATGATGAATCTGTGTAACCACACACACATAGAAGAAACCCATATACGTATACGAAACTTGCAAGGGCTAAAACCTTTCGAAACTGACACTTCAATATTGCAATGAGCAGTTTAAAAGTGGTCAATTGTGTTTCTTAAAAGTCCAATCTATGTCTGTTCAGACTCCAAAATCCGAATTTCTACCTGTAGCGACCATGGTGCGTGGGAACGTGGGAATTTTCGGAAACGGAAATTCCATCCCTCTCAAGTGCGTACCATGGGAGGTCGGGTTGAGGGCCCGGTCATTTAAGTGACGATTGCCAGAACCTCGGCCCGACTGTTACAGTATCCTTAAGAGTGAAGTCCCCGGATGCAGTTGTTTCGGGGGAGGAAACTTTCTCCATGCCCTTGTGGGGGTGGAGAACCTTCCCTTTATTCTAACGGTTTTCGGGGACCTTATTAACGCGCTCTCATGAAGCAGAAGGCAGAAAGCTACGAACCTTCGGCATAGACACATCGCGTTACGTTTTCCGACCTGTCGATTCCGCGTGACTTTGTAGCACTTTCTCATCCACGCCTTAGTATAATAAATCGTTTTATACCACCACGCGTCGTACCCATCACTGCCTACTCCTCATATCCTAAATACCTCATCGTGGAGTAATTTGTAATATTTGATAGAAATCTGGCTGTCACGATCCTTCCGAATCAAGTGACGTCGAATATTACAAGTTATTCCACGATAAGATAGAAATAGGCATTTTGGAGTCTGAACAGACATAGATTGGACCTTTAGGAAAGCTGCTTTAAACTCCATTTAAATGATATTTGAATATAATTTTCTTTTTGACAGGATGTGAGTTCCGGCACCTTTTCTTTAAAAAGCCCTGGTAATATGTATAAAATTATTATCATGTTAACAATAAACTGATTCAAATTAATAAAAATCAAACGATTCCCTTATCATTTGCATACACGTGACCGCTGTTCGAGTTTCGTTTCAGAGATATTAGCGAAAAACTGCTGAGTTAATGTTACAACGAGTCCTGCGTATACCTACGCGTCCGTGGTAATGTATGTGTTAGCATGTATTGGTCGGCTGAATCGGGCTCATGAGGCAGGAATTCGTTTCACGAAACGCTTGTAGATAAAATGGATTTGATGACGTGGCAACAGTGAGGCGAAGGATGAAATCTGGCAATCATGTCTAGCCGCTAGCTTTCTGTCTCAGTTTTCTTTTTCCTCTTGCGCCACTGTTCAATCTTTTTACTACCCTCAGCCGGCATTTCATATATTCTTTTTTACCGATACGTCGTCTGCGATGTTGTTCGTCACATGTAGTTCGATCAAGGTCAAATCCAAACCGGCCACCGAAGCTTTCTAAAAGAAGGACACACGACGCTTTTGAACAGTTACCCATCGACTCTGCGTACCAATCTACAGGAAACTGAAACATATGATTTTCAGAAATTCTAGTCTTACAGCGGTCCCTCTGGTGTCCTGTTTTCGTCTGACCATCACGTCGTTTTCGTAAGCATGTTACGGCGTGCATATTCGACATGCACAATGCCCTCCCTAAACTTTTCAGAAAAATCTTGCGTTAGAACAGTGTGGTTCGAACCGCGGTAGAGAAAGCATCTCCGAAGACTTGTCAATTCGAAGCTTACGGTTGCTAATATGTGTGTGCTAATAGTTACATTTGAACTGATTAATAGTTTCCGAATTTCTTTGTAAAATAACAGTTGGCTGCTGCTATTGCAAGGGACAGGAGCCAGACGGATATCTGGTTCTTTCTCTAATCATTTTATCAAGTTGAAAATAGTAAGTTGGTGTTTTTTAATTATATTAATCTCCCTACTGTTTTAAAATGCACCTACTTATTTTTGTTACAAATGTTGTGATGTGTACTCAAATGTAAATAATATTGCAATTGTTATAAGTAGATAGTGTAGGGTTGTGAATGTGACTGTGTTAGAGTGATTGTGTTTAGAATAACTGACGCGACATCGTGGCGCCAACGTGTTTGGGTTCTGCGTGAAAGGAAGTCTGTCTGGGCCGAAGTGTGAAAGAAGAGTGTTTGGGTCTCGGTGATAGGAGTGAAATGTTTAGGGGTGCCAAGCGCAGGGCGTACGTGACTGATTGGGTTTTCCGAATGGATATGAGACTGATAGAGAGAGAATGAGAGTGCGTTTACGAAGTATCGAGTTGAAAATAAAGGATATTAGCTTAATCGGTGTCAAATTATTCTACCCGATACGCCACACCTAAGGTGTAGGAGTTACTTAAAAATATTCCTACAATAGCTGTGTTGGTAAATGTGAACAGTGATCATGAGTGTGGAAAAATTTCACGGCGTCTGTGCGAAATAAACATACATCCTTCGCATACCCCTTCGGTTGTCGTATACAGTGAATCCGGGTTATACGTCGCAAAGCTTCTGAATTAGCCGACGTCGAAATATTCCCACTACCGCGGGGTATGTCGAATATTAGAAATTACTCTACGATAACGTACAAATAGGCATTTTGGAGACCGAATAGTCCTAGATTGAACTTTTAGGAAAGCAAATGGACCACTTCTGAATTGCTCATTGCGATATTGAAGCGTCAGATTGAGCCCTCGTGAACCCTTGCAAGTTTCGTATATGGGTTTCTTCTATGTGTGTATAGTTTTACACAGTCTTCAAAGCGGCTGCCCAATTTCTGCTCCTTCTCTTGTTCATTGCATCACCGCGGTGCGACACCAACGCTTTTGCTCAGTGGATCCTGCTGCCGAGCCAGACTCTCCTCGTCATCGCGAGCCGTGGACGCGCTCTGATTGGTCTGTGTTTTTTTAAATAATTCCTTAACAATGCTGAGGCAGACATTTTTTTTGCTCAGGAACCATCCATTTCAAAGAGTTGAAACAATTTTGGGCCACCCTGTATAGTAAAAAGTTAAAAATTTCTAGGTTGCCAAGGTGACGTTAAGCCAGTGCATTCCTCATCGTAAAACTTCGATTTTTGGCATTTTCTCGTCAGGATGTACAGGATTGTATATTATAAAGTTAAAAATTTCTAGGTTGCTAAGTTGAAGTTTAACCTTCGTTTGTGTAATCTTTTTCTATGTCTGCTAGTTTTCGAATTATTGAGCTTAGAAAGTTTCCGAACCGTCACTTTGACAGGTAATTTCACCTCCTAAACAAGTTTATCCGCTGATAAAATAAATGATGTGACAAATATTTCTGTCTGAACTATACATGTGCAAAGTTTTATCAAAATCGGTGATCGACAATTGGGCAATGCTCCTTGTATGTCAAAAAGTCAGCTGACAGTTTACAAACCAAAAAAGACGACGTATAATTGAAAAATACAGTTTCGCCTTGCTGTATTGGTAAACTCGCATACACAGTTAGCTGAAAATTATGATCCACGGTAAGATGAGTATTTCCTCTGCAGTCGTGAGCCATGATGGAGGCTACCATATATAAACCTCGTAAAAAAAGCCCGTCCACACCTCCCGGAGATCGCAGCTCGAACACATTTACGTCTAAAATTCCGCACAGTTGTTGTAAAAGTTCTGAAGTAGACGCGTCATGATCAGGGATTAAATTTAGCGCCTTGATGACCTATTATCATACATTTGTTTGCGAAAAACTATTAAATTATTACATTTACCATTATCGAAAATTAATAGGTTTAGAACGTTTTAAGTCGACTGAAGTAGTTAGATCTTTTATATCTATTATATTTTTATAAGGATTAAGTTTAACCCCCTGTTGAGTTATTATCGTATATTTGTTGCGAAAAATAGGGGTTCTAAAGTGCCGATTTCGGTACTCCCGAAATACGAAAAACGTGAGTAAGTTATACACAAATTAAGTGAACTACATATATGAAATTATATGTATATCATCAGAGAGTTTTACCTTTCAACGATTTTTTCAGAACAAACAGCAAACTAATATATGTGTTTTTGTGTTTTCCTTATTAAATTTTATATTTTCCTTATTAAATTTTAATATTAAAAATATTCCTTTTTTCATTTCCCACTCTCGAGCTTGGTGGTCAATGAAAAAAGATCAATAAGACTACATGATTAGGTGAATAATAAGTATTTTGCATATCGACCTTCATCAATACAAACTGAGTCGTGAAATAAATTTATTGAAAATCTAAACCAATAGTGGCACGGGTGCCGTCGTCTAACAAAAGAGTTAATAAATATTTCGAACATGAAAATTATCATTACTAATAATGGCATATCACGCACATAATCTTCATGCACAGGGTGTTCCACAAACTCTGTTACAAGGCGATGTCTCCGTCATTTTTATGCCACGCGATATGTCAAAAGGACAAATTATTTCGTTCGATGAAACACATTATGGCGGGAATAATTTTTTCCTCATGGTAATTTTTTCGAGATTTCATGGTCATCGATGTTTTTCTGTACGTAATTGTTAGAACGTAATAGCTGAGATCAAGACGAAACCAATCTCTGGTTTTTTTTCTATGGCGTTTAATCAAAGAGAAAGTTTTTTTGAGGAAACCTACAACACTATTGCCGGATAAGATGGTCAAACGTGCCCCCAAACCAAATTGGTCTTTGTCCATACCATTCGATAGGGCTTCCAAAGAAAACCCTCTGTGAAAAGTTTCAACTCTGTACCACAAGGGTAGTTATAGGGTAGACTTGGATATAGTGGATTATGCACTATTTCTCCTGTTCTGCTCAACAAAAAATTACGAAAAAATTCATGAACATTCTACCTAACAGCACATACTATTGTGAATTTTTCAGAATTTTTGGTTACAAAATCAATTAAAAAAGATCCAAAAGCATGAAATTGCCGATTTTATATTGAAGTTTTCAGTTGACCATATTTATATTATTACGTTAGTTGTGTCTTATCGTGATTAGTAATGTGTATTTTTTCAGATTTTTCGGATTATGCAAACATGTTTAATAAAATTGGAAATCTCCAAAAATTCGAAAAAATGCATCAATTACAGTGGGACTTCCGTTTCCGGTTGCGAGAGAGATTGGCGTGTATAGTGAGCGGAGAAATGTTTGGTGAGAGAAAGTGAAGAGTGAGAGGAGTGAGAGGTGAGAGAGTGTGGGAGAAGAGAGCGAGAGGAATAGGGGTAGCTGGGCAAAAAGGGGAAGAGTGAAAAAGGGAGCTGGAGGTGTGAGAAAGGTAGAAGTGAGTGAGTGATTGGAGGTTAGGTTGGCGGCATCCTTCGTGAGGCGAACGCGGGAGTAGAGAGAAGGAGTGGTAGGTGGCGCTGATTGGTGGCGATAGGGTCAGGAGGAAAGCGGGAAATTTGAAGGTAGTATAGGTAGTGAGAGTAAGAGGAAGAAATGAGTAACAGAGGGGAAGGGGAAGTAGAAGGTGGGAAGGGGGAGAGGGGTGAGGGGGGAAGCCGACGGTCACGGAAAAGATAGGGAGAGGGGGAGGAAGTAGTGGGAGCAGTTTTGACAACTTATGGAAGAAAAGGGGGAGGGAGCAAGGGGATGAGGGGAATATTTACAAAGAGTGCGAAGACGAAGAGGTCACCGAAGGAGGTTCGGAAAGAGACGGAAGGGTTAGGCAAGGGTTGGGAGAACTTGATTAGAGAGATGATGGCGGGGTTGAGGGAAATAAAAGAAGGGATGAGGGAAATGAAGGAGGAGATGGCGGAGATGAAGGAAATAAAAGAGGGGATGAGGGAAATGAAGGAGAGGATGACGGAGATGAGGGAGATGAAAGAGGAGTTGGAGAAAGAGAGAGTGGGGAGAAGAAGGGAGAGAGAGAAGTGGGAAGAGGAAAGGAGGGAAGAGGTGGAAAAGAGAGAAAGGCTAGAGAAAAGAATGGAAGGACTAGAGGGAAAGGTGGAGAAGGTAGAGATGGAAGGGAGGGAAAAGGGGGGAGAAGGGATAGAAGATAGGATGGGGAAGGGGGAAGGAGAGGAGAATAGAAGGAGGATGGTGGTAAAACAGGATAGAAAGGAGAGGGAGGAGAGGAGAAACAACGTGGTAATAAGGGGGATTCGAGCGGAGGGTGAGGGCATGGAAACTGAGGTGAAGAGGGTGTGGGAGGTGATGGGTCTGAAGGACGAGGGAATTAAGGAGATAAGAAAGATAGGAGGGGTGGGAAAGGAGGGGAGGGGGATGGTACTGGTGAAGATGGTGGACAGGGAACAGAAAAGGAAGGTGATGAGGGAAAGGAGCAAGTTAAGAGGGAAAAAGGAAAGGTTAGATGACGACCTGACGGAGGAAGAGAGAAGAGCAAGGTGGAAAATTGAAAGGGAAGCGGAGAAGGAGAGGAGGGAAGGAAGGAGTATACAGGTGGGGTACATGAAAATGTGGGTGAATGGAAAGTTGAAGCAATGGGACGAAATAGAAGAAAGTTGGTTAGATGAGCAGGGAAACGGGCAGTGGAGGTAAAGGGAGGGAGGGAGGGAAAGAAAGGGAAGAAGAGGGAGAGGGAGGTTAAGGTGACATTCTGGAATGTGGCGGGATTGAGGAACAAGGACGAAGACTTCTGGAAAGGGTTGGAGGAGTGGGATGTGATAATGTTGATGGAGACGTGGCTAGAGGAGAGAGGATGGGAACAGGTAAGGAGTAGGATGCCAAGAGGGTATGTATGGGAAGCACAGTGGGCAAGGAGAGAGGAAAAGATGGGGAGGGCAAAGGGGGGTATGCTAATGGGAATAAGGAAGGAGATTGAGATGGTGAGGGGGGAAGAGGGAGGAAGGGAGGGGGTGATGGGTATAAAGATGAGGATAGAGGGGGGATGGTGGAAGGTAATTGGGGTGTATGTAAATGGGGACTTGCGGGAGAAGTTGGAGGTGCTGGGAGAATGGATAGAAGGGAGAGAAAAAGGTGTGAGGGTGATTATAGGGGGGGATTTTAATGCGAGGACGGGAAGAGAAGGGGGTGGGATAGGAGGGGAAGATGAAGATGAGGGAAAAGGGAAAGGGAGTAGGAAATCCAAAGATGAGAGGATAAATGCAGAAGGAAGGAGGTTGTGCGGGTATTTAGAGGAGAGGGGGTGGGGGATACTAAATGGGAACGTAAAGGGAGATGAGTTAGGGGAGTGGACGTTCATAGGAAAGAGGGGGAATTCGGTGATAGATTATATATTGGGAGATGAAGATACGAGGGATGGGGTGAAAAGGATGGAGGTTGGGGAAAGGGTGGACTCAGATCACCTGCCCCTGACGGTATGGCTTAAGGGAGAAAGGGTAGGGGAAAAAGGAGGGGTGAGGGAGGGAGGAGAAGGCTGATAGGGGGGTTGGACGGAAGAAGGGGTGGAGGAGTTCAGGGGGAAATTTGGGAAGAAGGATTGGGAAGAGAAGGGAGTAGAGGAGGATTGGAGAGAATTGAAGGGTAGAGTAAAGGAGGCATTAGAGGGAATGGGGAAGAAGAAAAGAGGGGAGAGGAAAGGTTGGTGGGATGAGGAATGTAAAGAAGAAAAAAAGAAGGTGAGGGAGGAGTTGAGGAGATGGAAAAAGAGGGGAGGAGAGGGGATAGAAGTAAAGGAGAAGAAGTTAGCGTACAAGAAACTATGCGAGGAGAAGAAGAAAAAGGAGAGGGAAAAGTGGGAAAGAGAGGTGGAGGGCATAAAAACGGAAAGGCAGGTATGGCAGCTGATAAGGAAGGAAAGGAGGAAAGGGTCACGGGTGGATGAAAGAATAAGGATGGACGAGTGGGATAAACATTTTAGGGAATTAATGGGGGGAGTAGAGTGGAGGGTGAGGAAGGGAGAGGCAAAAAGGAGAGGTGAGGATGGAGAAGAGGAAATAGAAAGGGGAGAGATCAGCAGGGTGGTGAAGGGTTTGAAAGAGGGAAAAGCGGCAGGTGGGGATGGGATACTGAACGAGGTGTGGAAGTATGGAGGGGAAGAAGTGGAGGAGTGGCTATGGAGGGTGTGCAATAGGGTATGGAAAGGGGAAGGATGGCCGGATGACTGGACGGAAAGGGTAGTGGTACCAATAGCGAAGAAAAGGGAAAGTAGAAAGGTGGGGGATTACAGGGGAGTAACGCTAACGCAAACGGCATATAAGGTGTATGCAGCGATTTTGGCAGAAAGATTAAGAAAAGAAGTGGAGGGGAAGAGGATACTGCCAGACAGTCAGACGGGTTTCAGGAAAGGGTTGGGATGTATGGATAATATTTACGTGCTTAATCATATAGTGAATAGGCAGGTGAGGAGGAAGGAAAGAAAGTTGGTAGTGTTGTTTGTAGACCTGAAAGCAGCGTTTGACTCGGTGGATAGGGATGTATTGGTGGGGGAGTCTAGGAGATAGGGGGTGAGGGAAGGGTTAATAGGGAGATGTGAGGAGATTCTAAGGGAAACGAGAGGCAAGGTAAGAGTAGGGGACGAGGAAGGGGAAATGTTTTGGACAGCAAGAGGGGTGAGGCAGGGGTGTCCGCTAAGTCCTCTGCTGTTCACGCTGTTATTGGCGGACATAGACGAGGTACTCGAAAGGGATGGATGGGGAGGGGTGAAAGTGGGAGGAAGAAGAGTATACACCTTAGCGTATGCGGACGATATAGCGATGCTGGCGGAAGAGGAGGAAGGGATGAAAGGGATGATAGGGGTGCTAGAGCGCTATATGGATAGGAAAAGGCTGCAGCTAAACGCGGAAAAGTCAAAGATAATGAGGAGTAGGAGGGGAGGGGGAAGGTGGAAGAAGGTGACGTGGATGTGGAAAGGTAAGGCACTGGAGGAGGTCAGTAGGTATAGGTATCTAGGATATGTAATAAAGAGGGATGGGGGTCAGGAAGAGCAAGTGGCGGAAAGGATAAGGAAGGGGGCGGCTGTGATGGGACAAGTGTGGGGAATAGGGAAGAGGTGGTTTGGAAAGGACTGGGGTAGGAGGATTTGGCTTTTTGATAAATTAGTGTGGCCGGTGATGAGTTACGGAGTAGAAATATGGGGGTGGAAGGAAAGGGAGGGTATGGAAAGGATGCAGGAGAGATACCTAAAGTGGGTGTTAGAAGTAGAAAAGTGTCCGCCAGGGTACATGGTTAGGGAAGAATTGCAAAGAGAGTTAATGAGGGGCAGGGCGGGGTTGAGGGCATGGGGGTATGCAAAGAAGTTAAGAGAGGGCAAAGGAGGGGAATTAGCGAGATTGTGTTGGGAAGAGATGAGAGGGAGGGAAAGGAGGGGAGTAGTAAGAGAAGGGTGGGAGAAGGAAAGACGGGATTTCTCTGAGGATAAGGGGTGGACAATACAGGAGATGGAGGAAATGATGGAGGAGAGGAGAGAGGAGGTAAGTGGGGAGCTGGTAGAAAGGGAGAAGGAAAGGCAGAGGGAGGAAAGGTGGGAAAAGATAAAGAAATCAAGGTATAATAAGTGGTATGGGATGGTAAAGGGGGAGGGTCTGCCGGGCTACTTAAAGAAAGGATGGGGGGAGAGTAGATGGCAGAGGGTGGCAAAGTTTAGGTTAGGAAATGGTATAAAAGAGGGAAAATATTGGATGGATGAGGAGGAGAGAAAATGTAGAGTGTGTGGATGGATAAGTGAGACGTGGGAGCATGTATGGGAGGAATGTATGAGGCTGGATGAGGAAGGAGGTTGGCAGGAGAAGATGGGGGAAGTGTTGGATGATGAGGGGGGAGGGGAGAAGTGGATGAGGAGGGTGGAGGAATGGAGGGAAGGTGCGAATGGAGGATTGCGATGAATGGTGAGCGACCGGAAGAGGTGGTCCGCGGGTTAGGGAAGGGGAGGTGTAGGAGGAGGAGTGTGTGCGCGTGTGGGTGTGTGAGAGAAAAGAGTGGTATGCTATGTTTTATTTGTTTGTTTTTTTTTTGCTGATGACTTTACGGCAGTTATTTATTTTATTTATTTTACATAGTGTAATATATTAAATGTATTTTATTTTATTTTATTATATTGTATTTATGGCGAGCGTTATGGCGAGCGTTATGGTTGATTGGTTTTATTTTATTTTATTGTGATATATTGTTATTATTTTATATTTTTTAGGTCCGTTTTTATTATGTTATTATACTTATTATATTGAAAAGCGACAGTAGCTCTCTCTCTCTCTCTCTATCGGTGTAATTAGTGGTCTGCGATTTTGCGAGTTGAAGGAGATGTGATGTAATGGGATTGTAACCCTGAGGAGAACAATAAATGAATACATACATATACATACATCAATTACAGTGGATTTCATATTGTAGTTTTGGAGATATCAGCTTTATAAATATTCAGTAGTTAGGCATTGTTAGAACCATTGTTCTAAATGTTTTCAGAGTTTTTCATGAAGTGCATCGTAGTTGAAAAAAATAAAAATTAATTATTTCGATATTTCTTCACTTTTTTGTAATTATATTATGTAATATTAAACATTTTATGTATTCAGAAAAATAATGTACGTTTTTAAAAATCCAATATAAAATATTTGATACCTGCTTACATTTAAATACAGTAAGGAGCAAAACTGAATCCACACTATTTGAAGCAACATAACTTTTTTACGATTAAAAGTGCGATTTTAAGTCAAAAATCGTGAAAAATGTCAATTTTCCCACTTTTAAGCGTTTATAACTCGTAAACGAATTAACCAAGATCGATGAAATTTTCAGCATGGATATAATTTATTCGAGCGAATCAAACACATTCTTTAAATTTTCAATACGGGCTCAGATAAAAAAGCTGAAAAAACCAACGTTTACTATTTCTTTTGCGATTCCGACCAATTCAAATTTTTTTTTTAAATTTTTTACACCTCGTCTAATAAACTAATCCTTCTAACTTCTCAATAACATTCAAGTCATTTGATCTAATTTTAAAAAAGTTATGTTGCTTGAAATAGTGTGGACTCAGTTTTGCTCCTTAGTGTACATATACTAAGTAGTGTGACTCTCAACTGTTCCCGTTGGCGAAGGCGGTAAGTTTTTGACCCCGTTTCGAATCCCGCACCGAGCGATTTTTTTTGTTAAACACTTTTTAAAAAATAGCGGATCTATCGCCTTGCAACAGAGTTGGTGGGACACTCTGTACATTTGGACATATAACGATGTATCTGGTTGCAGTACAAACGTAAATCTTTAGATAGAAATTCATAAATGATGAGTAACAGATCCAAAGAAGTGTCAATACAGTTTACGTACATTTATAACGTTGATTTCTCTGTCCTTCCACACAGGCGTATTCCTTCTTTTGTGTATGTGGGCTTCCATAGATTCTACTTGTCCCCATGCTCCTGGATCTCTTTGTTTTAAAAGCCATAATCTCAAAGGCAACAACACACCAATGATATCTTCTATATTCTCGGACGACAAATCCTGGTTCTTTTTGAATATTTCGCATTCGTCTGTTGTATGATACTTCGATTCTTCCTAAAAAGATAATTTGGTATTTGGAAAAAACCACGAGATAATTGATATTTGTCACAGACCATGCGTTATATCATGTCGACTGATCACACTTTATACATAGTTTGTACGTATGTACAGTGTTCTCTCCCATAGTGAGAGAACCGTCTTTAGCCATAGTGTGAAAGATGCCGCTGTTACGAGCCAGGGCTGTGAGCAACGCGAGTAGCCGGCGAGGAGTTATTACCTCAGGAATATGGTTTCAACTTCTTAGCTAAGGTACGCTGTCGAACCGAATGTGAAATTGGAGAGCCACTAGGATAATAGACGTTGAGCTCGAACCTGATGCGAAATCGGGGAGCCTCTAGGAATGGAGTCAAACGCAGACGAACCTGGTGCGAAACCGGGGAGCTGCTAGGAGGGTGAAACTTCGTGAACGAACCCAATGCGAAATTGGGGAGTCACTGGGAGAGACGCGCAGACAAACCCGGTGCGAAACCGGGGAGCTGCTAGCAGGTTGTGTAACAGCGCGGACGAACCCAATGCGAAATTGGGGAGCCGCTGGGAGGTTGGATAACTAACAAACGAATCTTATGCGAAATCAGGGAGTTGAAGGATGCGGACAAACCTGATGCGAAATCAGGGAGCCGCTAGGACGGTATAGTTTACGTGGACGAACCCAATGCAAAATTGGGGAATCACTAAGTTGGAGAAATCTCTGTTGGACTGTGGTATGTCGCGGACGAACCTGATGCGAAATCAGGGAGCCGCTAGGATAGTTAGTAGGCTTCGTAACTTATATATAATTTAATTGATGCATCCGATTGGTAAGATTGTATCGTGTGGGAACGTTCAGTTATTGGATTAGGATATTGGGTTGTTACGTACGGAGACTCTGTGTACGTGAGTCTCTTACTCTCTTCTTGAAGAGGAGTCCCTCCCTGCAAGAGGTCCGGGCCATATGCCATGATAAACAATTACGCCATTAGAGGAAAGTGCATGCATATGGAAAATTTGGAGGGATCCCTTCCAGATTTTTCCATACCCCCACTGCCTTCTTTTTAAACAAAATCGGACTATACAAAGGGCCAAAGCTTGTTCATGAACGGGTTAGTTTGAAACTGAAGACCAAGCGATACGCGTCGTGAGATAGGGTTCATAGTCCCTTTCGAATCAATTCTTAACCGCTACATCCGTTCAAGGCAAGTCAGTTAACACAACCCCCGTATTTCTCAGTGCGTCAAAACCGAGAGCAACGGAACTTAGTATCCGCGACAATCCTTCGCAATACCCTATTACTTTTATATTATATTATTGTCAAACATAAGAGAGTCTACAATCTGATTTCCACATCCTTTTGAATTCCAGTAACTAGTATTTTCCCACACAGATACACCTTTACCGCTCGAGGTGTATCAACAATCTTTAAACGTTGCGAGGGCTGACTTCCGAAAACCTTCCGCTTACCCATTCTATTGCAGTGAGCAAACCAGTGATGAAATAGGCATCGGCTAATCCACGAAAACCTATCCCATCTAGTGGAAACCCGGTGCCGAAACAGACATCGGCTAGACCACGCAGCCCTTCTACCTAGTGTAACACCCGGTGAAGAAATAAGCACTGGCTTGTCCACGAAAACCTCTCCGGTGACACCCGGTAATGAAACAGGGATCGGCTAATTCACCACCTCCCTATCTAGTGGGCAACCCGGTGATGAAATAGGCATCGGCTAGTCCACGAAACCACTCTATATTTCTGCGGAAGCGAACAAACCTCGGTCCAAGCATTAACTGCCCTAGCCTTCGGCTCGTAACAAGGCAATAATTAAGGTTTTGTAGGTTACGCGATTTACCAAACAAGACAAATGTATTCTGAATTGAGAATTGTGTTACAAGTGTTGGTGTCACGAATGAATTCAGAGTGAGTATACAATTACAGAATTATTACTTATGATGCATGGTTTTGACGCACTGGCAATGCGGGGTCTGAGAGCAATTATGAAATGCCAAATAGAATCTATATCGAACTAACGGAATCTATAAGGTTAAAATTTGATTCGAAAGTGACTTTAACCCGATCTCACAAGAATTGACTCTTATGAGTGTGACGCGACGTGACTCTACACGTGACTGCACGACTACTGACCGAAGAAGATGAAAATGAGCGGGTTTATATAGCCTGAAAATGGAAGGGGTGCTCTGTTTGAAATCTGATGTCACGTAGGGTCACACTAACATTTTGTGTCACTTCTAATGACAACCAGGCCTCAGTTAGATTTTCGTTAAAAGGGGGGTTAATGGAAAGTTATCTGGGCTATTTCTATCAGAAACTTAATTAACGGATGCCAGAAGGGAGTGTTCTAAAGAATTTCTACGAAAAGAAGCCATACGGTATTTTTCAATTAATAAAAGGGGGCCTGTTGGGACGCTTTTCGTTCTCAGGAAAGAGATTAGAAAATTCTACCGTGGGAGAAAAACTTCTCCATACAAAGTGGGATCTCGTTTGAACAATAAGTTGTTAGTTTAATTCATTGTGAACTAATTTCTTCATTTTTAGTTCCACTTGTACGAAACTTTCATCAATAGATTTGAGAGATTTCTCTGGTTAAAAAAAGACCAAACTCAACAAAGTTTCAATCATATTTACCTATATCATAGCGAGTTATGTTCACACTTTAAATAAGTAGATATGGTCCAAATTATACCGTATTTAGACTCATTTTAATCAGAAAAACCTCACAAATGCGTTGGTAAAAGTTGTGTAAAAAAAAAAGAAAAATAAATAACTTTTCTATTTGCAATGACATTGTAGTCGATAAGCAGCCTTTTAAACTGTGCCGACTGCCTCGACCCTCAATTTCTCTTTGTCGTTTACGCACTGTCCTTCTCTATGTTCGGAACACTTCAAACAACGTAGTACCTCCACGAATCTTGAAACTCCAGAGCCCCGAGGATGTCACGCTATGGGAGATAATACTGTAGTATGTGTCGTGATTATTCGTTGTAACCTAGCCAAGCGTAGGTTTAGAGTTAGGGCTTTATAATTTTAGTGCTTTACCTAGAACGCGTATTTTAGGAACCGAGCGTGGGGCCTGAAAGAGTTATAAAAGTGAAAACGTTTGGGCCGTTTGGCAAAAGTCGGGGGTGTTCGGAGAAAGTTGGTAGGGGCGGAAGGACTCGTCGGAAAATGCGATGATGCCCAGAGTTGTTGAGTTGACGTCGAAGCGAGCGGTGCGCGTTGTAGAAGGCAGAAGTTGCCACTATTTTACTCTTTAATTTAATGCGTGCAATCTTAGTTTAAATAAATTGTTTTAGTTTCTAATCGATTCAATGATCCAACACATATAAGTTTTTTGATTTTGATTAACCCTTTAATGCACACATGTCGACAGGCCAGAGAAGAAATTCGGTTTCAAAGCCTGGCACGGTTGTCGGCTCCTAAACGCTAGGGCCAAAACTAGGGTTGTAATGTTGAGCCGGCCGGACTGGCCTGTGAGATATGCATTGACCTTAAGGTCAGATGGCCTTTCGAGAGCGCGTTGACAGTTCCCTGCTGTGCATGGCACAAAAAAAAATGTTTTTAGAGGCTCCACAGCTCCTGAGGTAAACTATCCGTATCTCTCCTTTACAACACCATGGTAATAGGAAACGTTCCTGGCACTTACAATTAGTGAAACAGCATCGCACATTCTTATATGTATTTTATCATACGTAAATCATACATATACAATTCTTCTTAAATAATTTATCATGTTATACGCAAATGTAATTTCTTAATGAAAATATATTAGAAACATCTTTGTTCTGCAAATTTTACCACCGGTTAAAGTGTAAAAAATTTTTTAAAAATATGGTCGTATTCTACGAGTCTTCCTGTTTGAAATTCCGTTTTTTAATTCGCGGAGCATCAAAAATTGCAAATATTGGGTACTTGAAACTGTTATAAAAATATATTAGGTTGGTGGGAAAGTTCTGCCGTATTTTAAAGAAAACATTTGAATCAATTTATAAAAATACATGTTACAATGCTCCAAGCCGGACGCTCTGCCCGCCATCGCGCACCGTGGCCGCGCTCTGATAGGTCTGTGTTTTTCGTTAATAACTCCTTAATAAAGCCGAGGCTGATATTTTTGCAAAGGAAAATGTCACTTCAAATGACCTCAGGAACCGTCCGTCGAACAGTGGTTCGAAACCGTAAAAACACGAACTAAAGTCGAATTTTCAATGTCGATGAAATTTTTTGAAATTTTAATTATAAACTCTTATATGTCTGAAGTAAGTTTTGACATACATGTGGATGACTCTAAGTCACTCAGAATTTTTTTGCAGAGCGTTGAAAACAGCGAAAAAAAAGAAGGATTATATGTCTAGCTGAAATTGGTGTAGTTGGCCTCACTATATTTTGTGATTGATTGGAAATAGTTAAAATCTACTCATGTAGTGTCAAAGAGCAACCTTTTAGCTACACGCATGTAAAAAATGAAAGCAATAACAATAATTTTAACCTTTTAAACAATATCCTTTCCTGAATCCCTTTTATTTCCTGCTTTTTAAGATTTAACCTAAAAAAAAACCTAAAAAAAAATTAATCCTCGGTAACGATGAATCTTGCACGGATGTATTTGTTTGAACCTATCGAAGGTGACTGAACAACAATTGGCTGTAGCCGCTTGCAGCTGCGAAAGTTATAACAATATTTGTGCAGTCACTGAAGTTTTTCTGACCCAAAGATCAGAAGATAAACTACATATTCCATTCTTAATATTATTACAAAAATTAATGCGGCTACGGGCAAATATCATAAGTACATATTTCATATAACAAACTTGAAAATGAATCTCTTAAGACCTCCTACTCCTACGTACACCTCGTCGAGATCTCGTATTCGAGAACTATATGAAAAACTAAGGTAAGGACGATAAGGATATTATTTACAGTTCACATCCATTTACAATAGGTATCCTTACTATACAATACGAATGGACGCGTTTGCTAGTTTCGAGGTTTAAGACTCCTTCGTTAATAACACATAATTATGCAGATCATTACTAATGGAACGTCTACAATTCAATTGGTATTTTACCTGGTTCCCGTCCCCTTACCTGGTTAGGTATAATGCGTACCATATACTTAATGAACACCGGGTACTGAACGTGCACTAGATGACCATAATTTGGGTTATCCCTAAGCTGTACGTGGGACGTTGGTTGACTTTATATGTATAAATTTTACGGACTTATTTCTTGTGCTTAAGATGGACGATGCTACACATTTTTCCATTTTTAAAGGTTTGAAATATTTCCCCCGGAAGGAAAAGTCCCTTTTAAAACATTTCTACGCTGTGTTTCGGTCTTTTTAGTTTGGATTTGTTGTGCCACTACAACATTGGATTAACATTGTTTTGAGTGTGTAATTTTTTTATAATGTATAAAAATGAGCATGAGAATAAACTTTCTCCTTTAAAGTTCTCCATACATAAAGGTATGGATTCTATTAAACGTATAAGATTCCCCTATTTTTGTTGATAACTTTTTAATAAAGCGTTAAACAACCTATGTCTATGTAACATTTTTTTCTTATTTAGGCCCACCGAATATACTGACAAAGTTTGGCACTTTAAAACCTTGATTACCCTATATAAAGGTAGTTTATAATTGTTGTTTGTTGTTTGTTGTTTGTTGTTTATCGTGGTAAAAAAATTACTCTAAAATCAGATTCTACGCCCAAAGAAACCCCTAAATACTTTCTGTTCATAAAAAATAACGTATAAATAACAACGCTATGAATTTATTTCGCGTTTTCACGGTTTCGAACCGCACTGTGCGTCCCTTTCAAGAAGTCGGAACATTTATGTAACACCCTGTAGAGGTTCGGCTAATTGTGGTTTCGTGTAACAGATTCACAAAACGAAAATTCGTCTTATGGAGGCTTTGTATCACGGTTAATTTTTCAACGTGTGGAGGTGTAAATAAAAATAAAGAAGGCCCAGAGATTTGGCAAACAATTTTCTCTTTTAACATTAGTACTCTTGTAAAGCAACATGTTCTAGCAACATTTTTTGTCTCCACTGTTTAAACCACTGTGTTAAATAATTTTCCACATGAGGAAATTCGTCACATCTAAACTAGCTCCTAAGACCTTCTTCTGAATGATTTCTTTTTTGAATTGGAAATCGGCGCGTCCAACGAACCCTCTCATTTGTTTCACAAGAGCGATCGAAAGCTGAAAGCGCGAGGTTCGTAGCCGAGAAAAATCGTGCGTAGACAATGAGAGTGAGCGAAACGAGCTATATGTGTGAGCGCGACTACTGTTAACGAGCGAGTCAGTGTCACCAGATGTGGGGAGGGAGCACGAATTATGGGGAAATAGTCACCCTCTCCTCTGCGAGTACCGGAGTATGCGCGAGAGAGACGAAACGCGTCACGCGACAGGATCGCAGCGGAACCGTTGGGAATAGCGTCATAGAAGGGGGAGATAGAGTGGGGACACAAGTCTTGATCTGGCAACACTGGAACGAGTGTGTCGGACAATTGCTGTCGAGCGAGAGAGCGCGCGCTGTGTCGCTAGATTGAGACTGGCCTCCCCACTCTACCTTCCCCTTCTACAACGCTTTTCCCTACGCTTCCGCCACGGCACGGTCACGTGACGCGTTTCATTTCTGTCGTGCATGTGTCACAATGTGACGTGCCTAATCCGGTACTGGCAGAGAGAGTGTAACTTTTTTCCCTCGATTAGTGCTCACTCTCCTTATCTGGCGACACTGAGCGCGCGTTCCACGAAACCGCGGTGCGAACTGAGCGATTGGCGGAGACATTCGGCGATTTTCGGTGCTATACGTTTCCTCCCCGCCCCATCCGTCTCGCTCTGACGGCCAACAGAGTGCGGTGAGAGGGGCCCAAAAGCGGGACGGGAAGAACACCGATCATTCGCCAAGCCGATTTCGTCGAGCCGATTTGCTCGAACACATTTTTTGAAATTGTTGATAGAGTTCTTAACACACTATCGGCGGGAAGGGTATTAATACCTTTTCCACAGACTGGCGCCAATCGGCGGGTCGAGTATTAATACCTTTTATGCAGAACGTACGCTAAGTGTTAGTAAAGCACTTACCAATGCTTGTTTTTTTTCATGTAATGAATATTTTGTTTTGCACAACTCTTTGTAAGCAACCTTCAGGTCGTTTTGGCATACCGTAGATACGGTAGATACCGTTAGAGATACCCGCCGATAGTGTGTAAACACGAATCTCAAATTTATTAGCGATATCTGTTTTCTTTCTCGATCCAGTGTTTACTGCTTCAATTACTTTTACTTTGTCAACCAATGTTAATGTTTCCAGCTTGCGTTTAGAACTCATCTTGTTATATTCGCAAAAAAGAGAGAGGAACGACAGAACTTTGTTTTAACTTATTCATATAATGTCTCATAGATTTCTAAAGAAGAAAAAAATACGATATTTTAGAAGGACGACAAATTGCATTTTATTTAAAATTTTCTCCTTTGCTAGCTGTAACTTCTTCCCACTTTTCTGGCAATAAGTGATTTTTACGATAAAAAGAAATAAAATTTAAATAATTAAAATGTAATCGTTTTAACAATCGTTTAAGTAATATAAATGTATTGGTTTAAACATCTGTTTACATAATAAAAACTTATTTGTTTAAATAATAAAAAGTGTCCGAACATTAATGGAAGTCACTGTACGTACTACATACTTGCGTATTACGACGTACGTATTACGACTTGGCAACGTCGGATCAAGAGGTCGGTTATTTGAAGTCGAATGAAAATAACGAAAATAATTCCACATTTTTTCTTTAAAATCAAAGTCACCATGTCTGAATTGCCAAAACCAATGTGTACTCACACCTTTGGAGCAATGGAGCGGACTTGGGATAAATTGTTGAGGTGAATGGGTAAGCTTCGCGGCCATTTCCCGAATATAGTAACATGCGCTGAAAATGCTGTTTACCGCTTTCTATTTGCAATTATAGTAAGGTCACGTTTATAAATGCAAATGGCAAAGGTTAAGTACTTTTTAAGTACTTTTAAGTGTCCAAGTTTTAAATGACGCATTAACTTTTAAAATATCTGAACAAGAAGATTTATGGTTATAGTCAGTTACAGGAAATCCTCAAAATTAACCGGGACATCTAATAAATCTTTTATATTTTCAGTTTATATGTTAAGAAGTGAAAAACTCAGATACTAACCATCCACAGGTTAGAGCACACATTTAATAAAGAAAAACAAAACACCAAGGACAAAGAAGATTTACATAAAAATAAAAGAATAAGACCATTTACATTAATGTCTATATGCGAAGGCAAGAAGAAGAACTGTACGCCGAAACAACGGCAAGCAACAGAGACGCGCGACTCCAGCGCCATCTGTCGAGGTCTTAAATATATAGTATAACATTATGAAATGAATCTAAAAGTATTTACAAAAGTTGAACAACTTTAAGTCCGTCTCTCTAGTTTGATTATTGTCTACACATATTTATGCATTTACAACCTAGATAGTTTTAAACTGCTTTTATCTTTTTTATGATTTTTTCGGAAACTGAACATGAGAAATATAAAAAACACTTATCCAAAGTTAGTAAATATGCGTTGTACACTATTATTTCTATACATAAAGAAGCTAAAATTTGTTGGATATAGTCATCAAAGAACTTGAATAATGTCTAAGGATTATTAAAGCTGCACGGTTTACATTTGTAGTACGAAATAACAAATTCAATGATGTGAAATACGTGGATTCTGCGAAACAGAATATTTTTGTGAACAGAATATTTTTCGATCTAAAAGTTCTTTTTTAAATATATGTAGATGTTTCTTGTGACTGTAATTTATTTGTCGACCCAGGAAATTATCAATTTTTGTTTAAGTTACAAAGTGATTACAAACTTTCGGCAATGTATCCATTTCAAGACGGACTGGAATAAAACTGTATAAGGAACGCAGCGAGCTATATTTTTTAGAATTTTTTAACAGCGAATAAATTGTGAAATTTGTTTATCAATTACCTCGCAGATGGAGCCGCATAAAGGTGCAATATTGCATTTGGAGCAAAGGTATTGCGACATTTTTCTCACTTTTGGTAGGAAACGTAAACAGGCGAAGCATACGTAATCCTTGCTGGAAATTATTGGTCCCACAATAAGCGGATTCTCTCGAAGTATTACTTCACCGGCGGCTAAGTCTTTTGCTGCTTGTAAATACCTAAAAAAATATCATTTTCACTGTTTTATTGCATGTGTAATACAATTTTTATGCATACATAGGGTAGAGGTTGGTAATATAGAACACCCAATGCTAAAAGTTTGCTAAAAATAAAGGCACTTGTTTTTTCTTTTAAGAGAGCAGTCTCACCTAGACGAGCCAAGAAATTGATTTTTTAAATTGTAATGGTATAACTATTACATGATGTAATATTCACCACATCCAGTTAAAAATATTATGCTCTGATTAAATGTAACATATTTATGTCGAACGATAATTTCTCTGCTTTTTAAATTAATATAAGAAACAACTAAAGGAACTGGTACTTTCAATAACGTACGTAAAATGTAACATATATATTTACAAAAATATAAGATTTAGTTAATTGTTATATTGAAAAAATTACATTGTGACACTATTATCATTAATATTTTTGCACAAGAAGAACGTAATTAAACGTGACATAATTAAATGTCTTTCCTTCATATAAAATATCATATTTATCTCAACTTTAACGTGAATGTGCCACGTCTTCCTCTTATCCGATTAACTTCATCTTTTAGAGGGCGGCGTGAAAAAATCTCGCAAAACAGAATTTCACCAAGTATAGCTAAAGTCCACCCTAATATACAACTTTCCTGATTTACCGTTTAAAAGTAGATAATTATTCTCTCGGATTATTGATATGTATAATTAGTAGACTGCGGATCTTTATGCAAAATAAAAATTGTCTGCATCGGTTACAAGAAATAGAAACCAACTGCAATGTTATTTCTTCACTTGCTGATTTTAATAGATGATAAATAGTATATCGACCCGTGGGATTTTTTAAATTTTCTTGTAATTTCAAATTTTATCTACTCAATTTTATTATAAATGCATAAAGTTCCGCAGTCTAACAATTAGTATAAGAACCATGCATAATATTCTGTTTATACCTGCCAAGTTTGTCTGAATGAGCAACATTATACTTTGAAGTAGTAGATATACTACTTTTTGATTTTTCTATCAGCGCCATACTGCACATCACTTCTTTTATCAATTTTTTCTTAAGTGTACACCAGTTTTCATGCAAGTTCGAATAATACCTAGACTCTTGAGAAGTCCGGTGTCTTGTACATTTCTGACCGTTCGCTACTGACGCAAATACAAGAAGTTGAAGCCTGGGCCGTCTCTCTCTTCGTAACTCTCTTGATACGTCGCTATATTATTAGAAGTCAGCATGGCGCGCGAATTCCAAGCACTCGTGACAACACAATGCGTGGTAGAAAATGCTGCGATTACGGATGATTAGGCTATAGGCATTCACCTATTTATAACTTGTGCGACTGTGCGATGTGCAATAAAATAGATTATTCGTTTTAAGTTATCTTTATTCCATGGTTCCTACAGTGATTCTAAAAAATATTGGAACGCCCTTTAAAGCTGAATAATTTATTAAACATTGGACGCTACTTGAATTTTTCTTTAAGATGTTTGGAGGATTGAATTATTATTTAATGTGTAAGAAATTCTTCTAATTGTGTAATTAGTAGGGATCTGGACTCTACGAACCATACATGGCCTGTTTACGTGCGCGTGTTATGTTTACTCTCTTGTCTCGTTGAACGGACTATAGTCATGTGCAGATACCGGGTATCCGAAATCACAGTCTCGGGAAAGCGTCGGTCACACATGCATCGGGCAGAGCTGGGTAAAATAGTATTGCTAAGTGCAGCATTAATTATAAGTGAAATATTGAATATTTGTTTGATTTCTATGTTCGCGTTTGTTTACAAAAGATGTCTACCTTCATTTGTGTAAATATTTGTACACCTATCGTGTGCTGACAAGGTTTGTTTATCTTATTCGTCCTCTATTTACGTCCTCATTCTTTACGCTCGCCAACTTGTCAGCTGTACACGATAGGCATTCTTCGTCTATAAAGCGCTATGATTGTGTGGAATATAGAGTTAGGAGTGACACGGGGATTAATTATTTTACTGGAGCGTCTGTTAACGTTGTTTATTAGAAGCTGCTATCTTACACGCTGTTCTCACTCTTACTCTCACTCTTACTTTACACTCTTACTTTGTAACTCTGCAGACTTTGACACTAAAAAGGCGCTCCGTCCTCCGTGGAGGCTTTCTTTATAGGCCGCCGCTAGCCTCACGCACGCACGCATACACACACGCTCACCTTGCCGATTTTCGCGGTTAACCGGCATTGTTTTGCCTAGTCTCGTGTTCTCGATCCTAGGTCGTTCACCAGTCGGCTGTTTGTCACCCGGACAGTGACCGCTCTTTTTGTCAACGCGGAGCTGACGACCCGCCCCGGCGATGTTTATGCGATTGTGCCGGTTTTTCGATTAATTTAACCGCCGCTCTGACCTACGATCGCTCACATTCATTTTTTCGTTTCCTATATTCGGTCATCCTGCAAGGACGTGTGCCTTCAGACGTCCTCCTCACTTGAGAGATCGTGTTCGACCCACGGCTTCATAAAATCGGCTGCCGTTGAGGTCTGATTTGGAACCTCATGTTCGCTTACTTTTCTTACGAGATACCTATGATTTCGCAACACTCTTACGATCTCATATGGCCCCAAGAATTTGTTCGCTAGTTTTAACGCCGGCACCGTCTGCGTTCGCTATATGGCAACTAGATCAGGCACCTTGTACGCTATGGGCTCCTTCCGTCGCTTGTTATATGTGCGTTTATTTTCCGCCTGTATTTTCGCAATGTTTTTCGCTGTCTCCTCTCGCATCGCGTCGCGCTTTTCCTGGAACTCTCGCACACACTCGTCTGCTATAATCGACCGGATCTCTGAATCCTCTTTTACGTTCGCGTTAACACCGAACAGTAATTTGAACGGGGAAGTACCAATACTACGATGCACCGCGGTGTTAATATATTTTTGCGCGGTTTCCAGATATTTATACCACTCATCCTTTTTCGGTGCTGCTAGCTTGGTTACTACGGATATTAGTGTCCTATTCATCCGTTCCACCTGCCCGTTCGCTCGGGGAACTCCTACCGTTGTCAATATGTGTTTTATTTTCTTCTCGGCGCAATACTCTTGAAATTTCTTAGAAGTGAATGCGGCACCTCTGTCGGAGATAATCCTACGCGGGTTCCCGAATATCGCGGCCTGTTTACGAAGCCGCACGATGACCTCCGCAGCATTTGTGGTTTTTGTCGCATAGAACCACGCGAATTTCGAAAACGAATCTACAACTACAAATACGTGACGGTAACTTTTGTGCGTTGACGGTAGCGGACCCAAGTGGTCTACGTGAAACTTATGTAGTGGTACTTCTCCTTTCGCTATCGGCTGTAAGAACCCTTCTGCCTTACCGAACTTTCGGTCTGCTAATATGCACGGGACGCAGTTTCGAACGATTTTCTCGATTTTCGCTCGCACATTGGGGATCCAGTACTCTTCATCGACTATTGCTTCCGTCTTGGCTGACGAGAAATGTACTCGCTCGTGTGCCTCGCGCAATATTTGAGACACCATGGGTTTTGGCACCGCCAATTTTAACTCGTCTTTGACCTCTATGAACAGTGCTCCGCCTCTCAGTACGTATCCCGTAATTTTTTCTTTACCGACTAAATCTATTATTCTGCTTATGTCTACGTCGCACAGTGCGGACAAATCGCCTGTTTTCGGCACTTCTCGTAGTTCGGTTATTAATGCATATATAGAGGAAATTTTTTACAGACAATTATATTTACCAATATAGTTTATAATTTTAACAAAAAAAAATTTGTAGAAAAAAAATTTATTATTAAAAATTAACAAATGTATTTTTAAAAACTAACAAGTTTAGAACAAAATTAATAATAAATGAACCATATGTAAAATTAACAATAATAAACTTAAACAAATTATAATACTAGTGAATAAAATGAATAAACTCAACAAAATGCTATCCGAGCATGCTGCTACAGCTTCGCTATCCGAGTCATTCTCAGTACTTTGATTGCGACTCAAAATCATTGACTCTCGTGATCTTGCACATTTCAATCTCTCCTTACATTCTCATTACTTTTTCAATAGTTATAAAACATATATTAAAAACAAATTAAAAATACATAAAAATGATTGATATATAATTATTGCAAAATTGTATTATGCATAAAAATGATTAGTAATAATCATATAATAATTTCCATCCTAATACGCATGTTTTGCAAAAGAAATGTATTTCATATCGTGTACGAATATTGAACTTTCCCAGTAAATTCCCCACTGTAACGGTGGCCAACAAATGGCAAAATTTTTTACAACCAAATTTGTTTACAAATGTATACTTATTGTTAATTATTCACAGAAAATGAAATTTAACAATATAACTGTTGTAAGTTTTTATGATTACAGATTTATTTAAACTCTCCGTTCGCTCACTCGTACTTCTCCGCTCGCTCGCTCGAATATCTCGAATATCTCTCTTCGCTCGCCCGAGTACCTCTGCGTAAATACGTTTCTGTTACCGGTCGTTCTTGTTTGTCTCTCACTCATTCCCTCTCACTCTTTCCTCATCCAATCTATCATTCGCTCAGTTTCAAATACATTCGATCACTCAGTCGTTTCATATTCACGCACATTCTCTTTCTCTCTCTCTCTCTCTCTCTCTCTCTCTCTCTCTCTCTCTCTCTCTCTCTCTCTCTCTCTCTCTCTCTCTCTCTCTCTCTCTCTCTCTCTCTCTCTCACACACACACACACACGCACGCACGCACGCACACACACACACCCACACACACTCACTCACACAGTCACTACATAACTAATACATTTAAAAAGAAAATAACAGATTTTCCACGATAGATCCTAAAAGAAAGGTATGGACACTTCTTAAAAAGTTTAAATAATTGAGAGTCGCAAAAAGTCGCAGACAAAACTATGAAATTCTTAAACTATAATAAGTAATGTATCCGAATATGCATGAATCTCAGGATATATTTTGCCGTTTTTGTTTTATGTTAATTTGAAGTTTTATATGCAATTAACAAATAAAACCACCGTTGAAAATTTGTACAAAAAATAAATCTACTTTATTAAATGTATACAGAATGCATATTGCTTGCTAAGAACTTTCCATTCCACAGAATTATTATTGCACACTCATTTACAGTTAATATAACATTTTTCGATTTTTGGCACTTTAGAGAGTGCCACCATGGCCAAATTTTTTTACAAAAATCTAAATTTGGTTACTAATGCATATGCAATGGTAATTAGTCACAAAAAATTAAATTTAACAATAAAATTAATAAGTTGAAAAAAAAATTATTTTTATGCAGAAAAAAAATTGTTAAATGATGTTTAAATGAATAATAATATGCATTTCCTGCTAATAAAGAGTTCTGCCAAAGGAAATTTTCGTGCATCGTCATATAAAAATGTAGTGAGATGTGCCGACTTGTCCGCACTGTGCGTCGTGGGTTTCACGGAATCCATCCGGACCATCGCGGGAGACTCACGCTACTACCAGCTGCTAGCCCAATTTCCCGACGTGACCCGACCCACAGCGACTCCTAGGCAAGTCAAACACGATGTTGTACATCATATTGTAACGACTCCCGGCATCCCCGCGTATTGTAAGACCCGTCGATTGTCCACCGATATGTACAAGGTCGCTCGCGCAGAGTTCGAGGAACTGTTAGCTCGGGGTCACATCCGTCCTTCTAAAAGCCAGTGGGCTTCTGCCCTACACATGGTGCAGAAGAAGGACAACGGATGGCGGCCCTGCGGCGATTACAGGACCTTAAACGCTCGCACGATTCCCGACCCGTATCCCATACCACAGATCGAGGACTTCGCGCGAACATTATCAGGGAAGACAGTGTTTACCACGTTAGACCTGGTCCGCGCGTACCACCAGATACCGGTACACCCTCGAGATATTCCGAAGACCGCGGTAACGACGCCGTTCAGGTTGTACGAATACACCGTCATGCCGTTTGGTTTGCGCAACGCGGCGCAGACGTTCCAACGCTTCATCGACACCGTCTTACGCGGTTTCGATTTTTGCTATGCATATCTAGACGATATTCTAGTAGCGTCAGTCGATGAAGACGAGCATATGGAGCATCTGCGCCAACTTCTCGTGCGGCTTAACGAATACGGTGTCATCGTCAACCCGAGCAAATGCGTATTCGCCGCTACCGAAGTCAAGTTCCTCGGGTATATTGTGAACGGCAACGGCACGAGACCTCTACCTGAAAAGGTAAAGGCCATAAACGAATTTCCGAAACCAGAGACCGCGAAACAGCTCCGTAGGTTTCTCGGTATGCTAAACTTTTACAGACGGTTCATACCTAACGCCGCGGCTGTATAAACACCGCTTCACCACCTGCTCAGCGGTCGGACGACGAAAGGCAACGCCCCGATCCAATGGTCAGGTGAAGCGGAAACAGCGTTTCAAGCATCCAAAGATACACTTGCCTGCGCTACGCTACTAACGCATCCATCGAGTCGTTCGCAACTCGCGATTATGGTGGATGCGTCGGATTTCGCGATCGGAGCAACGCTGCAACAGCGACAGGGAAATTCGTGGAGGCCACTAGCCTTTCACACGAAATCCATGTCGCCCGCACAGCGTAACTACAGCGCATACGATCGCGAACTTCTAGCGATATATGCCGCGGTTAAGAAATTCCGACATATGGTCGAAGGTCGTTCGTTCACAGTATACACCGACCACAAACCTCTGACTTTCGCGTTCAACCAGAGATCCGACAAATGTTCCCCTCGACAGTTTCGGTATCTGGATTACGTAGGCCAGTTCACCAGTGACATTCGGCACATCAGCGGCAAAGATAATGAGGTGGCGGACGCACTATCGCGAATCGAATCCATCGCGTCGACTATAGACTACGCGGAATTAGCACGTTCGCAAGAAAACGACAAAGAAGTCGATAGGTTCTTAACCGCGTCCGACACCTCATTAACGCTCAAACGCGTCAGATTAATCGACAGCGACGTCGAAGTCTATTGCGACGTGTCAACGAACGTCGCGCGCCCATTCTTAACAGCACCGTTTCGCCGACACGCGTTCTCAGCTGTCCATAACTGCGCCCATCCAGGTATCAAGGCCACCGCGAAACTCTGCAAACAGAGATTTGTTTGGCCGTCGATAGAACGCGACTGTCGCGCTTGGGCTCGCAGTTGTACCGAATGTCAGCGCGCTAAAACGAGTAGACATGTCTTCAGCCCGATATCGGAATTCAAAGCGCCGTCCGCCAGATTCGAGCACATCCATCTCGATTTGGTGGGCCCGCTACCGATATCAAACGGCAAAAGATACTGCCTCACATGCGTCGATCGCTTCACGCGTTGGCCCGAAGCCTTTCCGATCGCCAATATCGAGGCAGAAACGGTAGCGAAAGAGTTTGTCGCCGGATGGGTGGCTAGATTCGGTACGCCCATCCGGATCACAACGGACCAGGGTAGGCAGTTCTAATCGCAATTGTTCAAACACCTAAGCAATTTATTAGGCGTGAAGCATATTCGAACTGCAGCCTATCATCCGGCGGCAAACGGCATGGTTTTGCCCAACTCTGCCATTTTGCATTATCGAGAAATGATTCGCGGCATCCCGGACCCTAGCTATTCTCGTAGGTACACGTACACGCCGACCTAGCTGTGTGTGAGTGTGCCGAGGCACAGCTGTTCGAACGAAGCTACGGCAGGCATCATGCGACCGAATAATGCAAAATGTTGCTCGAAAATGCAAGAGTAGGACCTGTTTGATGGCGAGCGCTCTAGATTTATCTTTTATCTAGCGCTTTTGACTATTGATAAGCCCCATCTTTCCATTATCGAGGAATGATTCGCGGCATCCCGGACCCTTGCTATTCTCATCGGTACACGTACGCGCCGACCTGGCGGTGTGTGAGTGTGCCGAGGCACGGCTGTTCGAACGAAGCTACGGCAGGCATCATGCGACCGAATAATGCAAAATGTTGCTCGAAAATGCAAGAGTCGGACCTGTTTGATGGCGAGCGCTCTAGATTTATCTTTTATCTAGCGCTTTTGACTATTGATAAGCCCCATCTTTGCATTATCGAGGAATGATTCGCGGCATCCCGGACCCTTGCTATTCTCGTAGGTACACGTACACGCCGACCTAGCGGTGTGTGAGTGTGCCGAGGCACGGCTGTGCGAACGAAGCTACGGCAGGCACCATGCGACCGAATAATGCAAAATGTTGCTCGAAAATGCAAGAGTCGGACCTGTTTGATGGCGAGCGCTCTAGATATATCTTTTATCTAGCGCTTTTGACTACTGATAAGCCCCATCTTTGCATTATCGAGGAATGATTCGCGGCATCCCGGACCCTTGCTATTCTCATCGGTACACGTACACGTCGACCTGGCGTTGTGTGGGTGTGCCGCACAACTCTCATTCGAGCATAGTGACTGCTGACGACGACAATGATCGGAAAGAGAATACAGCGCTCGTAGCGAATAATGCCGGAACTATATTTCAGCAAAATAATAGCTGTGGGATGGTTTTTCGGGGGCGGCAAATCCTTTGTTTAATACGTAATTATACAATATAATAGGCGTTACATTGACATTGTATATGTCACCGCTAGAGCGCTCGCCGTCAACATTCTCAATAAGAACCCGGTTATTTAAGAAAATGTGTCCTTATATCTACATTCTGCCGAATATTGCAAATTACGCCTAGAAAACGCAAAAGTAGGACCTGTTCGTTCGCGAGCGCTCTAGATTTATCTTTTATCTAACGCTTTTCACCCCTGGAAAGCCCCATCTTTGCATTATCGAACAATGATTTGCCGCCTCCCGAACCCTTGCAATCTTTTTCGTTCTTGCGGATCTAGCGTTGTGTGGGGCATACCATGGCACACGCACACGGCACGTACACGGCACACACACTGTCATTTGAGCTTCTCCTAGCGGCCGTTTGTAGCGTGAAGATCGCTAGGAAGCTTCTCCTAGTTCAGGAGAACTGTTTGGAGCGTGGCGACTCAAGGCCACGTAGGAAAACTGGCCCTTAAGTCGATAAACGTTGATAGTCCAGGGTCGTTGTTTATCCACTTGTCGTAACCATCGTGGATTCGCATTACTCCAGTAATGCATATTTCTTAAATTAACTTCACCATGATTTGTGAAGGAAGCCTCATCAGTAAATAATACGTTACTAAAAAATCGGCTATCATTTCTAATTTGCCTCAAACCCCACTGACAAAAATTTACGCGATTTTCGAAATCTCTTCCATGAAGTTCTTGGTGGAGCGTTATGTGATATGGATGGAATTTGTGTAATCGAAATATTCGCATGATACTTGCTCGGCTAACGCCATTTTCTCTACTGAGTTGTCTAGTGCTGATGCAAGGATTAACATTTACTGCACCAAGAAAATTCACTGCATTTGCTTCATTTGTTACACTTCTCACTTTCACAGGTCTTTTATTTTCTACACTGCCTAATTCACGGAACTTTTTAACTAAATTTGAATAGGTAGAACGAGATGGACATCTGCGATCAAGAAATCGGTCTTTGTAAAGACGAACAGCTTCTCGAAGACATTGACGACTTTCGTAATAAATGGAAATAAGATCGGTCTTGTGTTCGTTTGAGTAACGCATCGCTAAACGGTTTGGTACGTGTCGTGGTTTGGGTGTTCAGTAAATGATTCACCCAATATAACAATAACCATTTATTAAATAAACAACAAAAACTCAACGACGTAACAAGGAACAAAAGTGAAATAACAATGAAACAAAAACTACGGATAAACTACTACGAACAACTGACGGCGAATGACGACTACTCACAAAGACTGACTTGACCGACTGACTTGAAAAACTGACTGACTTGACAGACTGACCTCGTCATCCGTCAGAATCCGCGCTTATATCTAGTCCCGCGCCTCCAGGAATTTCCTTCGAACAAGGAAACTTCTGGAGTGGGGATGTCGCTTCCTGTACGTGCCCCTTGGAGAAAGTTCGTGTCCTTGCACCGAACATCCGTGTCCTGGCGAAAGTCAAGGGTTGGCGGCCAAATGTGCACGCCAAGGAAAAACCCCGAACCTGGTCGCCAAATGTGCACCCCAGGTAGGAACAGACTTCCGGCGACTAAGTGTGCGCTCGGGAAAAGCTTGGGCCTGGCGACCAAGTGCGTCCAAGGTCCCAGCCTGCCAACGACGCTCCTACCTGGGTCCGATGAACCCTTCTCCAAGGGGTCCGCCACAACGGTTATCGATGAACTGATACACTCGCAATAATTCGATGACCATAACTGACTCGGCATACATACCAGTAGTTTGTTGATAATCTAGTTTGTGTACGCTTAGAGATCACCTTCCGTTAACGGAATACATGTTATGAGACCTAATGACTGAAGGAATTAAATTTCCGTTGATCAAACAGAGTAGTCAAACTATATCTATTAATGAGTCCAAGGTCATTTGAAGGTCATAGTGTACCACATCATTGAACTCGTCTTGACATCAGCTACAACACTGTGAAGTTAAAAATATGTGGTGCTATTTGAAAATCATCGATGACCTTCAAAAGACCTTGAAAACGACTACAATAGGAACATTTTTTCACCATATTTGCCCCCTTTAACACTACAACTTTTCTCTCTAACATTTTCTTCTATCTCTAATCCTAACGGAGCTATTTAGGTGGCCTGTTTGTCGTGAACCACCCGGTATATAAAGACTGCCAGCCTTACGGGAGAATGTGTCGCTCGAAAAATACTGTGGGGAACATAGGGATTTAATCCCAAAGTCCCCAGGCAATTCCCCAACCGCTATCCGGCGACGAAGTTGGTAGCACCGGCTACCAACCGTCGCGCGAACGAGTAGAGAGTATAACGACGCCGACGAGAGCAGACAGATGGTGGAGATCTATCGTCGTATAACCGAGTCTGCGAATCGTGTAGTAATCACTGTGCGCGCCGTGAAACCCAATAAATATCAGTGAACGCCCGTTCACCTATCGACGGGAATAGCCGTGATATTTATTCTCCCACTACCACACGTCCTGCATCCGAGGAGTAAGCAGTTGCCGTAGGAGACTGCGTCCTTCGATCTCCTGTCCAGAAGCGACGTATACCGTGCGTTATACTAAACGGTATAACCAGAGAGGAATGAGAGTGCTCACGCCCGGGTTTTCGGCGTTCCCGATATAGTGCTGACATCTGCTCAGCCTTAGCATGGCACAGAACCGGTCAGTCTTTCCTGGAACAGAACCGGTCAGTCTTTTAGCATGGCACAGAACCGGTCAGTCTTTCCTGGGACAGAACCGGTCAGTCTTTTAGCATAAAACTGAACGCACATTATTTTTTTAACCAGGATTAGAACGTACAGCTTAATTGTTGTACATGAAATATGTAACTAACATGTAAATCTTGTGTACAAAATCTCTAATTAATATAAATTAAGAATAATATTAATTGTAATGATACGTATTTTATTTTTTTTTCCAAGTTTGTAGTTGCAAACTTTAGTTGTAAAAAATGGAAAATCCGGAAAAATTCGAACAAATACAGATCTCACATCGAAGTTTAAAAGCGACCAAACTGAATATTAATTTAATAATGAGCTATTGTCATCAACACTATCTTAAATTTTTTCATATATATAGCTACTGTTATTATTAATTAAAAAAAAATTTCTTTCATGAATAAATATTTTTTCCACCTCAGCACCATAAGATTTTTACTAGATGACTTTAAAAACACATTAGAACTATTTTTAAATAATTTTACTCGAAAACATTCTAGTTTACTCTTTATTTCACCGTTCTACTAATTTTTTATGGGCTGCATTGCAGCTCTGTTTAACACCCCTTTACAACCCAATACCATGGTACCATCCATATTCAAGGAAGAACAATTTTTTGCGACGATCATTGAAAAAATAAAAGTGTTTCCTTCATTTCAGTCCTTTAGTGCGTTGGTGACGTAGCGCCCAGCACACCTACCTGTGTTCTGTGTCACATCTGTAGTTTTATGGTACGCTAACAATCCCTATTGAGTCGCAAGCCAGACCATACAAACGAATGCATCCACAACTTCCAGAGACCTGCCTCCAAAACTAATTAAAGGAAGGCTAGACATGCAGTGTGTACTAAACTCTTCAAAAGAGGTGGATTCCAGTCGCTCGTGTCATAAACCGCATTCGATACTTCATCGACAGGGTGATCTTACATATTTCTGTAACAGTTCCTGAACACATTATCATTCATCTGAAACTGCTTTGTACGACATTACACACGCCACATAATTTTTATTTTCTAATTTTATCAAAGTAGTATATATAACAGAATCATACAAGTGTCTACAATTACTTGAAATCCAAAATACAGAGCGTTTCTTCCTCTGCGACTGTAAAAAAAGGACTTTAAAAGAATGTTTAGATAACAGGTGGGCTGTCCTTCCAAAAGGCACCTGTGACCAGAGTTGGGCATTATTTAGATAAAAAATTATTTAAATAACGATTCGAATAAAAGATACTTTATCTTTATTCGTTATTCAAAGGTTCGAATAAAAAAAGTATCTTTATTCGACGAGTATCAGATAAATAATTTTATTCGACGAGAATTTATCCGACGAATAAAGATAATTTTTTTTATTCGAAGCGGATTTATTCGAACTTCGAATAATTTTTTCATCTTTTATCTATATCTTTTATTCGAAGGCTTCCAATAAATCATCGAATAACTTTTGCCGAGCGCCGAGCATCAAAGACTCAGGGAAGACAGACGACATACAATGTAAGCGGATGGAGAATCGCGCACGAATGAAAGTTTAAACTTTTAGATTTTTCAACATATCCTCAAAAAATTGTGACGAGCGAATGGAGGGGATTTTCCTGATGAAAATGAGATCAAATTCGAGTGTAATCGAACAAGTTTCACTGATACGTAATGGTACGATAAAAATTACAATCTCATTAAAGACAGTCCAAATGATGTCGTGTTTGCACTCATTTTGATCGGAACAAGCTCTACAACTCATTCGTCTTAACAATATTGTTCTGATTAAAAACATAAAAGCATAAATTGCCAATAATGCTGGATTCTCCATCTGCTTACATTGTAGGTTGTTGGTCGGTCGTTGGTCTTTGAAGTTCCGAGCTCGTAGAGTCGCGAGATATCGGTGTGAAACAACTGCCAATCCAATTGCAAAACTTCTTTATTTCTCATTATTTTTTTATGGGACTTGCGCCAACTAATTCGTGGCATTCTTCTGATTAAAATGACACTAAACACGGTACAAATTGGACTGTATTTAGCATTTTTATCCGTAGATTTATTCGAAGGCTTCGAATAAATCTTCGAATAACTTTTGCCAGCTCGACGAATAAACGGCGACGACGGCCGACGAGGACCGACGAGCGCCGAACGTCGAAGACCCAGCGACGACAGACGACATACAATGTAAGCGGATGGAGAATCGCGCACGAATGAAAGTTTAAACTCTTAGATTTTTTAACATATCCTCATAAAATTGTGACGAGCGAATGGAGGGGATTTTCCTGATGAAAATGAGGTCAAATTCGAGTGTAATCGAACAAGTTTCACTGATACGTAATGGTACGATAAAAATTACAATCTCATTAAAGACAGTCCAAATGATGTCGTGTTTGCACTCATTTTGATCGGAACAAGCTCTACAACTCATTCGTCTTAACAATATTGTTCTGATTAAAAACATAAAAGCATAAATTGCCAATAATGCTGGATTCTCCATCTGCTTACATTGTAGGTTGTTGGTCGGTCGTTGGTCTTTGAAGTTCCGAGCTCGTAGAGTCGCGAGATATCGGTGTGAAACAACTGCCAATCCAATTGCAAAACTTCTTTATTTCTCATTATTTTTTTATGGGACTTGCGCCAACTAATTCGTGGCATTCTTCTGATTAAAATGACACTAAACACGGTACAAATTGGACTGTATTTAGCATTTTTATCCGTAGATTTATTCGAAGGCTTCGAATAAATCTTCGGATAACTTTTGCCAGCTCGACGAATAAACGGCGACGACGGCCGACGAGGACCGAACGTCGAAGACCCAGCGACGACAGACGACATACAATGTAAGCGGATGGAGAATCGCGCACGAATGAAAGTTTAAACTCTTAGATTTTTTAACATATCCTCATAAAATTGTGACGAGCGAATGGAGGGGATTTTCCTGATGAAAATGAGGTCAAATTCGAGTGTAATCGAACAAGTTTCACTGATACGTAATGGTACGATAAAAATTACAATCTCATTAAAGACAGTCCAAATGATGTCGTGTTTGCACTCATTTTGATCGGAACAAGCTCTACAACTCATTCGTCTTAACAATATTGTTCTGATTAAAAACATAAAAGCATAAATTGCCAATAATGCTGGATTCTCCATCTGCTTACATTGTAGGTTGTTGGTCGGTCGTTGGTCTTTGAAGTTCCGAGCTCGTAGAGTCGCGAGATATCGGTGTGAAACAACTGCCAATCCAATTGCAAAACTTCTTTATTTCTCATTATTTTTTTATGGGACTTGCGCCAACTAATTCGTGGCATTCTTCTGATTAAAATGACACTAAACACGGTACAAATTGGACTGTATTTAGCATTTTTATCCGTAGATTTATTCGAAGGCTTCGAATAAATCTTCGGATAACTTTTGCCAGCTCGACGAATAAACGGCGACGACGGCCGACGAGGACCGAACGTCGAAGACCCAGCGACGACAGACGACATACAATGTAAGCGGATGGAGAATCGCGCACGAATGAAAGTTTAAACTCTTAGATTTTTTAACATATCCTCATAAAATTGTGACGAGCGAATGGAGGGGATTTTCCTGATGAAAATGAGGTCAAATTCGAGTGTAATCGAACAAGTTTCACTGATACGTAATGGTACGATAAAAATTACAATCTCATTAAAGACAGTCCAAATGATGTCGTGTTTGCACTCATTTTGATCGGAACAAGCTCTACAACTCATTCGTCTTAACAATATTGTTCTGATTAAAAACATACAAGCATAAATTGCCAGTAATGCTCGATTCCCCATCTGCTTACATTGTAGGCTGTTGGTCGGTCGCTGGTCTTTGAAGTTCCGAGCTCGCAGAGTCGCGAGATATCGGTGTGAAACAACTACCAATCCAATTGCAAAACTTCATTGTTTTTCATGATATTTTTATGGGACTTGCGCCAACTAATTCGTGGCATTCTTCTGATTAAAATGACACTAAACACGGTACAAATTGGACTGTATTTAGCATTTTTATCCGTAGATTTATTCGAAGGCTTCGATAATTTTTGCTATAACTTTTGCCAGCTCGACGAATAAACGGCGACGACGGCCGACGAGGACCGACGAGCGCCGAACGTCGAAGACCCAGCGACGACAGACGACATACAATGTAAGCGGATGGAGAATCGCGCACGAATGAAAGTTTAAACTCTTAGATTTTTTAACATATCCTCATAAAATTGTGACGAGCGAATGGAGGGGATTTTCCTGATGAAAATGAGGTCAAATTCGAGTGTAATCGAACAAGTTTCACTGATATGTAATGTTACGATAAGAATTACAATCTCATTAAACACAGTCCAAATGATATTGTGTTTGGACTCATTTCGATCGGAACAAGCTCTACAACTCGTTCGTCTTAACAATATTGTTCTGATTAAAAACATACAAGCATAAATTGCCAATAATGCACGATTCTCCATCCGCTTACATTGTGTGCCGTTTGGCAGTCGCTGGGTCTTAGACATTCGGCGCTCGTCGGTCCTCGTCGGCCGTCGTCGCCGTTTATTCGTCGAGCTGGCAAAAGTTATAGCAAAAATTATCGAAGCCTTCGAATAAATCTACGGATAAAAATGCTAAATACAGTCCAATTTGTACCGTGTTTAGTGTCATTTTAATCAGAAGAATGCCACGGATTAGTTGGCGCAAGTCCCATAAAAATATCATGAAAAACAATGAAGTTTTGCAATTGGATTGGTAGTTGTTTCACACCGATATCTCGCGACTCTGCGAGCTCGGAACTTCAAAGACCAGCGACCGACCAACAGCCTACAATGTAAGCAGATGGGGAATCGAGCATTACTGGCAATTTATGCTTGTATGTTTTTAATCAGAACAATATTGTTAAGACGAATGAGTTGTAGAGCTTGTTCCGATCGAAATGAGTCCAAACACGACATCATTTGGACTGTCTTTAATGAGATTGTATTTTTTATCGTAAAATTAGGTATCAGTGAAACTTGTTCGATTACACTCGAATTTGACCTCATTTTCATCAGGAAAATCCCCTCCATTCGCTCGTCACAATTTCATGAGGATATATTGAAAAATCTAAAAGTTTAAACTTTCATACGTGCGCGATTCTCCATTCGCTTACATTGTATGTCGTCCGTCGTTGCTGGGTCTTTGAAGCTCGGCGCTCGGCAAAAGTTATTCCAAGATTTATTCGAAGCCTTCGAATAAAAGATACAGATAAAAGATGAAAAAATTATTCGAAGTTCGAATAAATCCGCTTCGAATAGAAAAAATTATCTTTATTCGTCGGATAAATTCTCGACGAATAAAATTATTTATCCGATACTCGTCCAATAAAGATGCTTTTTTTTATTCGAACCTTCAAATAACAAATAAAGATAAAGTATCTTTTATTCAAATTTTCATTTAAATAATTTTTTATCCCAAATAATGCCCATCTCTGCGAGGGCCGTTAGCACCGTGAAAGATTTACTTAATATTTAATTGAATTTAATAATTACAAAGAGGGTATCATGAACAAAGTGCATGCACTTGGAACTGTTACAGAAATATGTAAGATCACCCTTTCGATGAAGTATCGAATGAGGTTTATAACACGAGCGACTGGAATCCGCCTCTTTTGAGGAGTATAGTACACACTGCATGTCTAGCCTTCCTTTAATTAGTTTTGGAGGCAGGTCTCTGGAAGTTGTGGATGCATTCGCTTGTACGGTCTGGCTTGCGAGTCAATAGCAATTGTTAGCGTACCATAAAACTCCAGATGTTACACAGAACACAGGTAGGTGTGCTGGGCGCTACGTCACCAACGCACTAAAGGACTGAAATGAAGGAAACACTTTTGTTTTTTCAATGGTCGTCGCAAAAAATTGTTCTTCCTTGAATATGGATGGTACCATGGTATTGAGTTGTAAAGGAGTGTTAAACAGAGCTGCAATGCAGCCCATAAAAAATTAGTAGAACGGTGAAATAAAGAGTAAACTAGAATGTTTTCGAGTAAAATTATTTAAAAATAGTTCTAATGTGTTTTTAAAGTCATCTAGTAAAAATCTTATGGTGCTGAGGTGGAAAAATATTTATTCATGAAAGAAAAATTTTTTAAATTAATAATAACAGTAGCTAAATATATGAAAAAATTTAAGATAGTGTTGATGACAATAGCTCATTATTAAATTAATATTCAGGTTGGTCGCTTTTAAACTTCGATATGAGATCTTTATTTGTTCGAATTTTTCCGGATTTTCCATTTTTTACAACTAAAGTTTGCAACTACAAACTTGGAAAAAAAATAAAATACGTATCATTACAATTAATATTAGAGATTTTGTACACAAGATTTACATGTTAGTTACATATTTCATATAAAACAATTAAGCTGTACGTTCTAATCCTGGTTAAAAAAATAATGTGCGTTCAGTTTTATGCTAAAAGACTGACCGGTTCTGTGCCATGCTAAAAGACTGACCGGTTCTGTTCCAGGAAAGACTGACCGGTTCTGTGCCATGCTAAAGCGGCGATGTCACGAAAGTGGGAACGCCGAAACCCCGGGCGTGAGCACTCTCATTCCTCTCTGGTATAACCCGTACGGTCGGTGGCTCGTCCCCCGACCGCCCTACAATACTGTAGGGTGGATGGCGCCACCGTCGCCATTCCCCTAGGCCACGCCGTACCGCCGAGTTTCCCTTCTCGTAGCGAACGCGGGAACGACCCGCGTGCGAGAGGAAACTCGATCTCTTTCCGTTCGGATACCTCGCGGAGTAACCACGTGCTCGCAAAGTGCTCGCGCTTCTCTTTCTGTACTCGTCGGCCTCCGTGGCCTCGTTTAATAAATTGAACTTTCATGGTTCTCGTAGAACCACACGTGAGTGTCGTTAATTCGGCGTTCCGCCTAGTGCCTTCCCATCATAATATATAATACGTAGAGTAGGCTACGTGCCTCTTTGCCCTCCAGAGGCTTTGGACTTTCACCGCGAGTGAACCAACCTTAACAACCTACAACTGGTGACCCCGACGTGATTATGACGATCACCCGGAGGGTTGGAGAAGGCGTCCAACGACCGAGCCGGTAGACCATACCGGTAACCGCTACGAGGACGAGTTCGGGAGAGCAGCAACACGTGGGTGCCCAGAGAACCACGTGTTAACGGATACTGACTGGCCGTATCCGCACCGTGGAAGCCCCGCCGTTTCCGCCCGACCGGGCGCATCACGCCCTGAGCCACGTTCTCCGGAGGTGAACGAGCCGACCAGGGCCTGCCGTTCGCTGAATCTACGCAGCAGGAAGGACGTCCTTCGTCCGCCATCTTCGCCGCAGCCGGAGCACGCCGCCGGAAGCCGCCATCTTCGCCGCAGCCCGGAGACGCCGCCGGAAGCCGCCCTCTTCCACACGTGTCTCAGCGAGGCGAAGTAGCGTTATAATTACGTAAGTGCGAGCGTCCATGTAGAATGTTTTGTCATTCGGTGCGTAAAGCGTGCGAGCCGTAATTCCCCAGCGCGCGTCACGCGTCCCGCGCGAAAATTCGAATCCGATCGTACCACGCGATTCAGCGTCGCGTCGCACCGCCGTCGCGTTCCCACTATTGAGAATCGCGCGTTCCGCGTCGCGGATTTTCCTTTCGTCGCGTAGCGTACACGTTCGAAAATTACGATGTCTACGCCGACGCCGACTCCGGTGCAGGAAGAACTCCTGCAGTCGTTAATCGAGAAGCACGTCGACTCGTACCGCGTCCCGAAAATCCCAGCGTTTTTCCAGGAGGACCCTCAGTTATGGTTCATCCAAGTCGAGTCCTCGCTCGCCGCGGCGCGCATAACCTCTCAAAAGACGATGGCCGACATCGTCGTGTCGGCGCTCTCGTACGACCAGATCGCTTCGGTACGGGATATCCTTGCCGCTATCCCCCAGCCGCCTGATCTGTACGACCAGATCAAAGCACGAATAGTATCGAGCTATTCGACGTCGGCCGAGGCGCGTCTACGCCGGTTACTTAAAGGCGAAGTCCTGACCGAGGGCAAACCCTCGCAAATTTTAACGCGTCTCCGGAATTTAAACGACGGGTCATGCCACGACGACGTAATCCGTACGATCTTTTTGGAGCAGCTCCCTGCTCAAATTCGGGCGATCCTCGCCATGTCCCGGATCACGGATCCTCACGAGTTCGCCGAACTCGCGGACAAAGTAGTGGAAGCCTCGGGTTCCGCTTTTCCCTCCGCGTCTTCCGCAGCGTTGCGAACGTCTGATGCCACCGCATCGGCCGTTTCCTCCGAACCTCCGTGTAGCTCGTCGATCCACGAGCTCGAGGCGAAAATCGCGACCCTTTCCAAGCAGGTAGCCGATCTAGCAAATGCCGTGAGGGGGATCTCCCGCGACGTTCGTCGTCGAACCCCTTCTCGCGGTCGATCAGGCGCGCCGAGCAGATCGCGCGAAAACACCCATTGCCATTTTCACCGAAAATTCGGGAAAGACGCGCGGAAGTGCGCGAAACCGTGCACATGGCAATCGGGAAACTAAGCAGCACTAGCCGCGCGGAGGCGAACGCGCCGAGTGCTGATTCACACCGCCTCCACGTTCGAGACCGCGATCTGGGCCTTAACTTTCTCATCGACACGGGTGCCGACCTCTCACTTCTTCCCGTCACTGACGCCGCGAAGAAGCGTGCAGCTGAGTTGAAGCTGTACGCGGCTAACGAAACCAAAATCGCGACTTACGGCGAGAAGCGCCTAACCCTTAATTTAGGCCTTCGCCGTGCGTTCACATGGAATTTCTGCGTAGCCGCGGTACCCTACCCGATTATAGGCGCGGATTTTCTAAACCACTACAGCCTACTGGTTGACCTGCGTCACCGCAGGTTGATCGACCCGTTGTCGCGGATCTCCACCGTCTGCACGAGCAGACCGTCGCCGTTACTGGGCGTCAAAACAGTCGACCCCGCATGTCCCTTTGCGGAAATACTCTCCGAATTTCCCGGCGTTATCGGACCCTCGCAGTCACACCGTGACACACCGCGAGACGTACTCCACCACATCGTGACCGAAGGTCCTCCCGTCGCCGAGCGTGCGCGACGTCTCGCCCCGGACAAGCTGTCAGCCGCAAAGGCCGAGTTCCGACGGCTCGTGGCCGAAGGAACGTGTCGTCCGTCCAGCAGTCCGTGGGCCAGCCCAATCCACCTTGTGCCCAAGAAGGATGGGGGCTGGAGAATCTGCGGCGATTACCGCCGTCTAAACTCCGTCACCGTTCCTGATAGATATCCGGTGCCTCACCTGCATGATTACTCGATTAACCTTTACGGGAAAACGATCTTCTCTAAGCTCGATCTGCAACGAGCATACCAGCAGATTCCCGTCGCTCCTTCGCACGTGGAAAAAACTGCCGTAATTACCCCTTTCGGCCTATTCGAATACACAGTAATGCCCTTTGGCTTACGAAACGCCGGGCAAACTTTTCAGCGGTACATATGCCGTGCCCTCGGAGACCTTGACTACGTGTTCGCGTATATCGATGACATCCTCGTCGCCTCCTCGAATCGCGAGGAGCACGAACGTCACCTCCGCACCGTTCTGCAACGTCTGCAGGAACACTCGCTCCAGTTAAACCTCGCCAAGTGCGAATTGGGCAAGTCCCGCCTCGAATTCCTCGGACACGTCATCGACGAAAACGGGTCTACACCCATCCCTGACAAGGTCAAAGCCATCTTGGAATTCCCAAAACCCAAGACGATCGCGGAACTCCGCAGGTTCTTGGGCATGGCCAATTTTTATCGGCGTAGCCTTCGCAACGCCGCCCTAGTGCAAGCACCTCTGCACGAGTATCTCCTCGAATCCAAGAAAAACGACAAACGCGAGATCCTCTGGACTCCACAAGCAGAAGAAGCGTTCGCACGAGTCAAAACCGACCTCGCGAACGCGACCCTGTTAAATCATCCTTCTCCTGACGCCGCCACGCGTCTTGTCACCGACGCATCCGACGGCGGAATGGGAGCATCGCTCGAGCAGCGATTACAAGGAGCGTGGAAACCTCTGGCATTCTTTTCCCGGAAGTTTACCCCTTCCCAACGGAAGTACAGCGCGTACGATCGCGAACTAACCGCCGCTTACGAAGCCCTGAAATACTATCGGCATTTCCTGGAAGGTCGCGATTTCACGGTCGTCACCGACCACAAACCTTTAACGTACGCGTTCAAGCAACGCGCAGACAAGGCGTCGCCACGCCAGCTGCGTCAGCTGTCCTTTATCTCGCAGTTTACCACGCGATTCGAGTATCTCCCAGGCTCCGAAAACGTCGTCGCCGACTCCCTGTCACGCGTTGATACCCTTCATCTCGCCGCAGACATCTCCTTAGAGGAGCTCGCGAAGCTCCAGGAAGCCGACGCGGAGCTCCAAACTCTGTTGTCTTCCACCGACCATTCGTTGGCTTTACGACGGATTCGGTGGGGACCCACACACGTATCTATCGTATGCGATCTCTCCGGAGAAGTACTCCGTCCATACGTTCCGGGCCCGTCGCGGAGAGCGATTTTTGACAAACTTCACGGACCCGCGCATCCGAGCGCGAAGGTCACTGACCGGATAATCCGTAAACGTTATGTCTGGCCCCGTATGCACCATGACATCGCGACGTGGTCGCGTGAGTGCCTAGACTGTCAGCAGTCGAAGGTCACGCGCCACAACCACGTAAAACCGGCAGATTTCGTCGTCCCTGACGAACGTTTTCGTCATGTCCATATGGACATCGTCGGTCCTTTGCCATTGTCCGAAGGCTATCGCTATTGCCTGACCATGATCGACCGTTTTTCGCGATGGCCGGAAGCAGTTCCGCTCGCGAACATTGAGGCGAACACTGTCTGCCGAGCGTTCGTAGATCATTGGATCTCTCGATACGGCGCTCCGGAAACCCTGACGACAGACCAAGGCAGTCAATTCGAATCTCGGCTGTTTACAGCACTGCTTAAACTCTCCGGTTGCCATCGAATCCGAACCACCGCGTTCCACCCTGCCTCGAACGGCATGATCGAGCGTTGGCACCGATGCCTAAAAACGGCAATACTTTGTCACGCGAACCCTTCGTGGTCACGCGTACTGTCGACGGTAATGTTAGGACTGCGAACAAACGTCATGGACACGGGCTCGTCGCCCGCCGAATATTTATACGGCACGTCGCTGCGCATTCCGGGCGAGTTCGTCCTCCCCGACGATGTTTCCGCGGACCCTCAAATGTTCGTTGAGGAATTCCAGGAACACATGCGTAAGGTGAAACCAGTCCCTGTGTCGCAAAGACACAAGAAGCGCATTTTCCTGTACAAGGACCTACACACGTGTACTCATGTGTTCGTACGCGCCGGTCCGAACAAAAAGTCGCTAGAGCGACCGTACACCGGGCCGCACAAGGTCTTGAGCCGACCTTCCGACCGCGTTTTCGAAGTCGACATAAACGGGAAACCACGCACCGTGTCCGTCGAAAACGTCAAGCCCGCGCACCAGTGCCGCGAGGACCTGGGAAACGCTTCCCAAAATCCCCCCGTCGCGAGCCAGCACACCGTGCTGCGCACATACTCGCGCGCCAAATCGGTGCGAATCAACGCGCCAACGTAGTTCCTCGCCGGCGAACTGTAATCATAGTGTAAATACATAACCTAGGATTAAGGCCAATTGTATCGTAGCATAGTTGCGCACCCATTGTAAATATTAGATTAAGTTAGGTTAAGCGCGCAACTGTGACTGACCGAAATGGTCACGCACTCGGGGGGGAGTGTGTAGGGTGGATGGCGCCACCGTCGCCATTCCCCTAGGCCAGGCCGTACCGCCGAGTTTCCCTTCTCGTAGCGAACGCAGGAACGACTCGCGTGCGAGAGGAAACTCGATCTTTTTCCGTTCGGATACCTCGCGGAGTAACCACGTGCTCGCAAAGTGCTCGCGCCGTTCTCTTTCTGTACTCATCGGCCTCCGTGGCCTCGTTTAATAAATTGAACTTTCATGGTTCTCGTAGAACCACACGTGAGTGTCGTTAATTCGGCGTTCCGCCTAGTGCCTTCCCATCATAATATATAATACGTATTAATGTATAATACGTGCCTCTTTGCCCTCCAGAGGCTTTGGACTTTCACCGCGAGTGAACCAACCTTAACAACCTACAATACGGTGTTGTCTACCGCCCTCTAGGATAGTTTTTGCCTGGAGTAAGAAACAGAAGGCCAACGACGGTATCACGTCGGTACAGAAGACCACCAAGGAAATTCTGGTCGGTGAGAAGGTGAATCATCACGGAACCATATCGATTATCAAATGTTACATTCTCCGACGAACGTATTCTAATTAAACAGATATTTTTTTTAGTGTTGCTTTTTAAGATTTAAAATATTAAAAGTAAAACTAATATCAAGGACAAAAAATTCGTAGAAATATTTTTCGTAAGAAAGTGTTAAAGCATAATTTTAGGAAAATCAATTTCTACTTCAAACTTCATATGAGATACCTTAATTTGTAATTTAAAAATATTTCATGAACAAGCATTATTTCCTTACACTTTTTTTTATAGATGATTGTTCCAAGAATCGATCTGTGGGAACAGAAATATGTTGAAAACCAGAGTAGCGTTTATTTAACGTACTATTCCGAATAGTATAGAGTTTGAGAGAGAATTATATAATATAAAATAATATAATTGTAGGAGCAAAGATGGACAAATTTTTATTGAAATAGACATTTCAAACAGCGAATAAAAGATAAAAAATTATTTGTTACGCGTCAAATAAAAATAATTATGTTATCTCTATTCCACACGTAATGAATTTATTCGACGAATAAAGATTTTTTTTAAAGACCGACCAACAGCCTACAATGTAAGCAGATGGAGAATCCAGCGTTATTGGCAATTTATGCTTTTATGTTTTTAATCAGGACAATATTGTTAATACGAATGAGTTGTAGAGCTTATCCCGATCAAAATGAGTCCAAACACGACATCATTTGGACTGTCTTTAATGAGATTGTAATTTTTATCGTAACATTACGTATCAGTGAAACTTGTTCGATTACACCCGAATTTGACCTCATTTTCATCAGGAAAATCCCCTCCATTCGCACGTCACAATTTTAGGAGGATATATTGAACAATCTAAAAGTTTAAAAGATTCTCCATCCGCATACATTGTATGTCGTCTGTCGTCGCTGGGTATTTGAAGCTCGGCGCTCGGCAAAAGTTATTCGAAGATTTATTCGATTAAATGATACAGATAAAACAGGGCTGCTTAACTTCTTTTCCGTCGTGAGCGACACAACGCTCCCACCATTCCCCATCTACAATCTCCTCGGAATGACAACAAAATCGATTGAAAACAAAATTCTAAACAAATGCCGAGAAATCTTGTTGTCTCATTCTGCCGCGTTTCGCCTCGCTTGCTTTCTTCGTTGCGCCCAATCCCCTCCACCAACGTCCGTCGCGTAGAAAGGAACATAAGTGAAACGGAGCGCGGCAGAATGAGACACAGCTACGACTCTCCTTTCCCTATTATTATACTATTATTACTCTTATCACTATTACTAGTTTGATATTAGATAAAAATACAGAATTTTTACAATAATATTATAATAACAGAGCAATAATAGTATTGTAAAAATCAGACACAGGTGTGAATTTATAATTCTTTATTAATGCGAAATTTGTGGACGAGTCATTTCACTTGCAAGAGTTGGTATATCAACAGAAATATTACTTGTTGCTATTCGTAATAAGGAACATAGCGGTTGGTCTGGCAACGAAGCACGATACTTCGATTTAATGTATCTCATAACAGAAAAGCTACTTTCGCATTTATATGTTGATCCAAACATAGAACATATTTTTCAGCTCAGATCTACAATTTTTTGATATTTTTCACGTGACAATAATGTAAAAAATTCGAGACCATATTCATTTAGGCTCAGAACAAATGGATCCGCCTATAAATCTCATAATTCTAATTGATATATTGCTTCCTGTTCTGCTATTACACATCCTTTTGGATTGTTAAAAATTTGCAGGTCAGCTTTCAATAACTCAAAGTCCCTGAAGCGTTTGTGAAATTGTTCTTAAATTTCTAAAAGTGGCGATCGAAAGTCCGAAAAATTTGCTTCTGGATACTCCTGTGCTATTTCTTGGCAGCACGGACAAAGATACAGCTCACCTTTTTCTAATTTCGTGATGAATAATTGTACCTCCGTAAATAAACATAAATCTTCGTACGTAGCGTTCATGTCTTCCAAATATGCTTGAAATTTTCGGTGTAAGAGTGCTTTCTTTCCGCCTCTAATTAAAATGATTTTAATTACATTTTGCATTGTTGAGTTGAGTATCAATATTTTTCCACACAAAGCTTCTTGGTGGATAATACATTGAAATGTTGGACACTCAATACCATTTTTTTTCAATTATCCCCAAAATCCATTTTCGTGGCCTGTCATTGCTCTGGCTCCATCCGTGATGATCACGGTACATTTAGAAAATCCTCCGTCCTATTTGTTCATGGACAGTGTTGAAAATATCGATACCTTTGGTAGTGAAGTGCAAAGGGACTAACGCAAGCAATTCTTCATGAATAGAAAAATCATAGTCTATTATCCTGACAAATATTGATAATTGACTTACGTCCGTTATATCTGTACTCTTGTCAACGCATAAGGAAAAGTAACAACATTTTTCTAACAATATTTTTAATTTTGATTATAAGCATTAATGTCATTAATTCTATTAGCAATGGTATGCCGCGACAGCGAAACTGTTTGAAAACTTTCAACTACATCTGTTCCGTCGCAAGGAACAATTCAAGTGGTGCTTGCCTTCGGACAATTGTTTATGATGCGCTCGTAACTAAGTGATCACTTTCAACGATTAGGTACGGCGCAACAGTGACGACCATTCAGGCTCGCATTCACAGCCTGCCTTTCGTTTCTTTTCACTTTCTATGGTTGCGGGACGTCATAAATTAAGTCCTACGAAGGACCACCCAAACAAAAAGGCACTGTTCAAAGTGTCGAGGGTCAGCCTTGTTGAGAGAACGGCATCAACTTACGCTATCCAGGGCAAGGCCCCTTCAGCTCACCCAAAACGGGTGACAATCAGTCAATGGAGTCGTGTCCGAGACGCCGACAAAGACACATCGAACAACCCTTAGTGAACGGAGTAATCAGTGAATAGTGCATGTAAACACAAAGTGCATAAAACAATAGTGAGGCTCTCGCAGCCCTCAAGTGCGCCACAATGCGAAAGTGACAAATTGAACCACATCAGTGAAAACAATTCCAAAGAAAAAGCCAGGCCCCGATACCCGACCAGGAACTCTCGTCCCGTATCGGGCCTAATGGCGCCCAACCCACTCCCGCGTCCAAAAAGACGCCTCACTAATGAGGGAGACAATAAAGAGAACAGTACAGAGGAACTAAACAGCAAACCAGGTACATCAAAAATACCTAAACTGACATCAATACAAGTAGACAAACTATTCAAAGACATATTAAAAGAAAGCAACAGAACAACAGCCCTTAAACACGCAATCCAGCCCAACCTAATGGCAGCCAGAAAAAAAGCACCGCAGCGCCATCCCCCGGAACAGCAAAGAGCCCGAGTACCGCAGACGATGAAAACGCGCCAACTGGCCACTGGGAAATCCAAAAAAAAAACACACAAAGCCGCACCCGGCCTTTTTTTTTTATCGTGAGGAAATGTTTTATACATACCCCGACTCCCTGGGGGAAGCCGGGGTTATGTGGGACTCTTCCCGGAGGGCGGAACCCCCGGAGACTACCCACTAAAACCTCACGCCCACCTAAGCTACACGGGAGGTGCCTGGATCACGCGAGTACTCAACAGGACACCTCCCCGCTATGATCATACCCCGGGGGAGGGGTTAACCTCCCCCACTGCCTACGCTATAAGACCCCGGGCGGAGGGACCCGCCCGGTGTCCCCATCCCTGGAGGCTTCGGATTGGGCTTCCCGAGCCCCAGCTCGGTCCACCCACAGCTCCCGGAGTCTTCGTGCCCCCCGCGGGAGACCCCCGCGCCCTCCCGCCCCTCGCCGCCCCTCTCCTGGGGGGCACACGTCGACGCGGGGGTCGTCCCCGCGCCCACACACTCCTGGCCGAGCCCGGGTCACGCTCCCGGGCCCGCTCGGCGGCCTCCTTCCGGGCCATCACGTCCTCGCAGAAGGAGGCCGCCGCCTTCCACGACCTCTCACTGCCGACCATGTGGTCGACCACGGCCGACAGCGAGAGGTCCCACCCTTCCACCGCGGCTCTAAGGACACGCCGCGGCTCTGCCCAGGCTGGACACTGCTCCAGAGTATGCCGCGCCGTGTCCACATCTTCACCGAAGTGGTGGCACTGCGCAGTCGGCTCCCGCCCCATCCTGTGCAGGTACTCTCCAAAACAGCCGTGGCCGGAGAGCACCTGCGTGAGGCGGAAGGTCAACCTTCCCCGCCTCCTGCACCATATATAAAATATGGGCAGGAGGGCCCGGACAATCGGACGTGTGGAGGGCGCCAACAGCGCCCTCCACTCCGAAAAAGCTTCCGCCCGGGCCTGACGATTCTGGCCCTCGAGCTCCAACTCCTCCTCGCGCGTGAGTTCCACCCCCGGTGGGCGGCGGAAGGAGCGGGCGATCAGGTATAACTTCGCCCGCTCCGCCGCCACCACAGTGAAAGGTGGAATCGCGGCGAGGAGTCCCGCCGCCTCGGTGGAGATGGTGCGGTACCCCCGTATGACCCGCAGGGCCAGCCGCCGCCGAACTCTCTCCAAGAGTTTACGGCTGGGCGTGCTGGCCCCGAGCGAGCGGTGCCACACGAAGGCCCCATACAGGGCAATAGAGCGCACCACCTCCATATAGAGGCGGCGTACTTTCAAATCCGGCCCCCCGACGTTCGGCAGCAGCCGCGCCAAGGCGGCTGCCGTCCTCTCCAGTCGGGGGGCGAGGAGCTCGAAGTGTCCATCGAATCGCCAAGCCGCACCCGGCCTCGCCGACACGCCAACCCCAATATCTACCAACAACCAATACCAGCCGCTTTCGGACGACAGCGACAATAAGCTACACGAGAATTCCCCTAACGCACAACCAACCAGCGCACCACCAAAAATAAAAACCTATACACCCCCACCAATCTACACCCTAAACACCAGCATAAGGAACATAATCAGTACCGCTCTATCACCAGATATAAGAAAACAGGACTTCATCGTGAAAGAAAACGACAAAGACACCCATACAATATACACAAAAAACCGACAAACCCACAAGGCACTGACAGAAAACTAACCGAAACAAAAACTCAGCACTATACATACACCCCCAAAGAGCAAAAACCAAAGTCTATAGTCCTAAAAGGAATTAAAGGAAATTTCACGGCAGAAGAGATAAAAACGGAAATAGAAGAACTAAACCTACCAGAAACAAAAATACACAGCATCACCAAATTCATTTATAACAAACAGAAACCCGACCAATACCACTATCTAGTGCAAATTAACAGGGAAAGCCGGACCGCTGACCTGTTCAAGATAAAAACGTTGGCTTACCAAAAAGTCAGATGGGAACACCTCCGGAAACCGGAAGTGTTCCAATGCAAAAAATGCCAGCGAATTGGACACGCGAGCAGAAATTGCCAACTAAGCTACCGCTGCGTGAAATACGCAGAAAGCCACGGCCCAGGGAACTGCCCGCTTACAAACACTGACAACAGAAACAACCTCAAATGCGCCAATTGCGGACAGACCGGACACCCAGCCTCATATAAAGGCTACCCATATATCAAATTCGTCCTCAAGCTAAAAAAAGATACACGCAACCAAAATCGACAAATAACTAGCAAGAAAATACAAAAAATAGCCACAGCTGTAACACCCAACTACACATACGCACAAATGACCAGAGGACCTGCACCATACGCCCAGCCACACCAAGAATGACCGACACCGCAGCATCCAACATACACCAACAACATACAGAAGGACATCGGAACACCCAGCCCGCCAAACACCGAGAAGCCAACAACCCTGCAACCCCCGACCGAATGGATAGACAGTCTAAAAACAGAAATAGCAGCACTCATCGCCTCACAACTAAATCAAATAGCCACCCAGGTAGCCTTAAACTCCGAGAAAATTGAATTCGTTCTTAATACACTATTCGAAAAGCATAATGTATAACAACGCCGCCAGCCCCCCCCCCCCCCACCATAAATATCGCTTCAATCAATGTAAACTCGATAATCACCCACCCACGCAGACTCAACCTGAAAGAATTCCTCCAAGAACATAATCATGATATAATACTGCTCTCCGACACAAAGCTCAAACCCAAACACACCCTTAGCTTCAAAAACTATAAATTATACAGGAAAGACAGGCCTAATGCATTCCAAGGCGGCGGAACCGCAATCCTAATAAAAAACAACATCCCCTTCGAACAGCTACACTCCCCCTCCTTAACCATCAATAAAATCCTAGAATACACGATCATAAAGACAAAAACCGAAAATAACAACACACTATACATAATAAGTGCATACGCGACGAACGACAACAGAACACTATACATCACAGAACTCGACCACCTATTCCACACCTTAAAACTACACGACGCCGACAATTACTACATAATAGCCGGAGACCTAAACACCAAAAGAACCGACTGGGGAGACACAACAATAACCAGAGAGGACGCTACTTCAAAAAATGGGAAAACAAAAACGACCTCACATATAGACTCAACACTATCACAACCACTACCCCCACATACAAATCCGGCCTGTCTTTCCTGGACATCTGCCTCGCAGATTCCAGGCTACAGCTTACAAACAATACCACCGGGAAAGTCAGGGCCCGCTCTAGCGGTTACGACGCCCCGGGCAAAAAAACAAATTTCCGCCCCTTTTTAAGCACTAAGCACCGCGCTGAACAAAATGACCTTTTTTTAGCAAAATTGTCTGGCAAGGGTAGTCTGAAATTTTCTATTAATTGAATATTTAAAACATCAATATTTTTCTCACACTTACAGCCAAAGCCAGAATGGCGCCCCTAAATTTTGGCGCCCCGGGCAAATGCCCGGGTTGTCCCCCCCCTAGAGCGGGCCCTGGGAAAGCCAGTAACTGCCCTACGACAGCGACCACTTGGCCGTTTCAATGAGCTTCGAACTCCCTTCTATCGTCCCTTCAGCAACCTACCCAGAAGCCATTAAACTAAATTATAAGGCCACTAGATGGAAAGCCTTTACAAAAGACATAGACCGACACTACACAAACACGATACCTACCGACCGCAACCTATCCATTACGGACATCGACAACAACCTGCTAGCCATAACAGACGCAATCAGGAACGCAATAGACACACACACACCCCAATTCAAGACACGCAACAACACCACAATATACATCAACAAAAAAATCGCCAAACTCTAAAAACACAAAAAAACACTGACAACATTACTACACAAATTACACCTAACAGATCCCAACTCACAACTAACCATAACAAAAATAGCCAAAAACATCCACAAACACCTCACGAAATTACAAACCGAATTCACCAAAGCCATAAACATATACTGGACAAACGTGATCAAACGAATCGACCATAGAAACACTGACACTTTTTTCCCTAAAATCAACGCAATCTTCAGACAAAAACCACCACCCACAATAGACGACATCCATATAAAACAAAATGACAACCTAATACTAGACAGAAGCAAATGCAACACAGCAACCCTCCAAAAAACAAACGACAGCTATATCCTAACTACCCCGACAGACAAACTTAACGCCATAGGAGCCTACTACGAAACGATCAACTCCCCCCGGCACCTAAACAACGGGACCAGACTGAAAGAAATAATAGACAACACAGCTCGCACACTAACACGCGAACTTACAACGAATCGACTCACCGAAACTACCATCACACAATTCTCAGAACAAAACAACGCCAAAACCCCAGAAGACACAGACTACGAAATCTCACCATTCTGCAACCACTACACCGTAAACATCATACTCAAAAGACTCCCAAACAAAACCTCCGTTGGGACAGACCGAATCTCCCCGATAGTACTAAAACACCTACCACACAAAATAATAACACATCTTGCAATCCTTTTCAACAACGCCATAAATAATAGCTATTTCCCGAAAATCTGGAAAACAGCCAAAGTACTCCCAATAATAAAGAGAAACAAAAACCCGACCGACCCCTCCAGCTACCGGCCTATCAGCTTAACACCAAGCCTAAGTAAAGTCTATGAAGCCGTTATCAACAACAAAATATCACAACACTGCACAATACACAATATCATACCAGACTGCCAATTCGGATTCAGACACAGACACTCAACAACCCACGCCATCCACAAATTCATTTCCGACATAAACAATAAAATTAGTAACAACCAGCTAGTAGGCGCAGCCCTACTAGACTTAGAAAAAGCATTCGATTCGGTCTGGCTCAACGGACTCCTGTACAAACTACACCGTAAAGAATTCCCTAAATGGCTAATACACACGATACTGGACATGACAACTGATAAAAAATTCGTAACATGGGACGGAAAGACAACATCGACACAGAAATACCACATAACAGAAGGACTGCAACAAGGCACCGTAAAGTCCCCAATACTATTCAACATATACACCAGCGATCTCCTGAAGGTGTTCAAATTCAATAAACCAAATAGGGCAGCTGTACTGGCTTTCGCAGACGACCTAGTAACATATACCACAAGTAACCGTGTAAACATAGTACAAATAGAACTCGAAACAACCGTCAATAAAATCAACAACTATTACAGCACCTGGAACCTCCGACTAAACCCCCAAAAATGTGAAACGATACTATTCCGCAAGCCCCTCCGCTACCTATCCACCAACATCAGAGCTGGCGGCAACAAATTCCAAAGGGCCTAGCCGATTAAGATGGTCAAAACTGCCCTTAGAGGTTTTTCAATGATTAATGAACCATTCGAAAGCTGACCCAGAAAAACCCCTCTGAGCAAAATTTCAGCCCCCTATCTTGCCCGTGAGGGTAGTTACAGGGTAAATTAGATTTCGCGCTTTTCCGCGCATTTCCCACACTCTGATGCTTCCTAAAATTCTGAAAAAAATGTGGCATATTTTGGATCCTAAGACAGATTTTTGAGAATTTTTTCAGTTTTTTTTCTTGCAAACTGTGGTCGCAAAAAATGAAAAACCTCAAAAAATCAGAAAAATGTACATTTCTCAAAAATATGAAAACATGCTATTTTGCTGTTTAGTGCCCCGATAAAGTACCATAACAGGCAGTGTCCTCAATTTTTTTAGATTTTTTCTTGTGGGCACTTTTTGTCCAGACAAGAAAAACCGAATTTTTTCGCCGTTTCTGCTATTAGGAGGAAAGTTACACTTGTTGGTTTTATCGCAGGTATATATTAAGTCATTTTAAACATTATTACATTGAAACAAGTAAGTGTTTGACCTAAGAAATGTTTTAAGAGAAAAAATGGATTGTATTTTGTGCGATATATACCAGAATGTTCGTAACGTTTACAACATCGCCGGTTGGCACAGCGGTTAGGGCGTCGGACTACGGAGTGGATACGCTGGTGTTCGAATCCCGTCGGTGGGAAAGTTTTTTTTCCATACGTCATCTTTATTTTTTCAATTTCTTATATGGTTTATTCATGTGATTTTAACAATATTTTTTTAATATTTTAAAAATATTGAGGTAACATTTTTAACTAACTTTTATTTATATCACTCCGATTTTACTTCGAATTTAATGATATTATTTTCTTGGATTAGGCAATAAATTAATATTTATATTATTGAAATGTACATTTTTCTGATTTTTTGAGGTTTTTCATTTTTTGCGACCACAGTTTGCAAGAAAAAAAACTGAAAAAATTCTCAAAAATCTGTCTTAGGATCCAAAATATGTCACATTTTTTTCAGAATTTTAGGAAGCATCAGAGTGTGGGAAATGCGCGGAAAAGCGCGAAATCTAATTTACCCTGTAACTACCCTCACGGGCAAGATAGGGGGTTGAAATTTTGCTCAGAGGGGTTTTTCTGGGTCAGCTTTCGAATGGTTCATTAATCATTGAAAAACCTCTAAGGGCAGTTTTGACCATCTTAATCGGCTAGGCCCTTTGATTTCCGTTGTATGGACTGTCATAAATGCAAAAGAGAGTCAAAACATTTAATGGCATCGATGGCGTGTCCTGTATTTAGAACCACTATGAATAAGTTAAGAGCACAGTTTAATTATGTGAATACATTAAATTAGTCTAAATCATTGTAGAGTAGCACAGGATTGTGACCCAAGTGGCCTTACACTATGGTGTGGACGTGATTTGTGTTCAAGAACATTATCTCGTGCCTCAAAATTGTGTCGTTACGAAGAACCTCAGCCATGAAATCCGACGAGAACGAGTTAAAAATTTGAAAATGAGGATAGCTTGATTCAGCGGCACCAAAGATGGAGTAATTTTAGATGTAGATATGAACGCTATCTGGAAAGGCAGGCACGCACGGAGGCTGGTACGAACCGGCGACGGGCTGTTTAACAGATTAATGGAAGAGAATATGTCCTGTGCGACTGTAAGACCTGGCGATGACGCGTCAAGGCGATCGTAGGAGATATGCGAAAAGCGGGACCCTACGATTGCTTACGCCGAGGGTAACGTGTGAGAGGGTTTGAACACCCATGAGAGGAGGAGTTTAGTGGGTAGGGGACGGTCCTTCTGACCGATCGAGCCCCACACTACCCCCTATTTGGGGGTGTGCGTAAATGCATTCTCCTCCTGTCATTAAAAAAAAAAAAAAGTGTTAGGGTTAGGGTGGGGTCCGAGGACCTGTGGCATCTACAGTGGGACCAGCTGTCCCAGTGTCGAGCCGTTCTCTCTATTTGAGGGATGTCACAGGTCTAAAGTCCTGTCGCTCCACCTTCTCGTGGTGGACCCTGGGAACACACATAGTTGTGTGTTGCTAACGGAGCGAGGGGCATTCCGCGGGAAGTAGTCCCAATGATGTGTGAGGCGATGCCGGCGGGATCTTCGGATCCTGGCAAGGCCTCCCATGCCGGTACGGCTCACACGGAGGGATGAAAACCGCGGGCTCTGTGTCCTGCGATAACGACCGGGGAGGTCGCCGCAGGGCCCCATACCGTAAACCGGTGGTCATGTTTTACCGGAACGGGGGGCTTGCCTTTATCTGCCGGCCTGCGAGGAGGATAAACCTCTATAAAAAAGTCTCTATCCCAAGCTGTGGTACCGTGGCGATGGGAAATTCCCGAACTATGGGAGACTCCCGGACTAAGCGCCGGGGGTGGGCGGTGGATGCACCGCTCGTGAACGTTGTACACCTCGGGATACCTGCCGACCTCCCGTTGCAAATAGGCTTACCGGGGCAAGCGGCTCTGCCCTGGCGGACACCCCTTTCCGCTTGTTGTATTAAGGGCATCGAGTGAAAGGCCCCCAAAAATGGGGGTATAGTAACCAGGCCCGAATAAGAAAAAATGGGGGTCTAGTAACCAGGCCCGAATATGAAAAAATGGAGAATTTAAAAGTAGTGCCTCGGAATGTAAACGATGAGGGTTAAGGAGAGGGAACCGCACCCGGAAGCGGACGAGACGGAGCTGGTGGGGCCGATGCCATCGCCGGCACCGGTGGGACTGATGCCACCTCCGGCACCGGTTCCCAGGGACCTCAGGTCCCGGAAGGGTACCCCGGTGCCTGAGCCGGAGGATGACCGGGGTTCAAATATCTCGGTCGGCTTCTCCAGCAGCGCTGCCAAGAAGCGCAAGCAGGAGCGCGAGCGCCTGGAGGACCCCGCGCGGCCGGAGATACGAAGCATGCTCCCCGGGGAGTTGACCGCCTTTATCGCGGAGCGGTCCGACGACATCCGGGAGCTTGCGGACAGCAGCCGCAACCTTAAGGGGACGCATGTGAAGGGGTTCCGCGAATCCTCCGCGGACATTAAGGCGGCGGTGCGGGAGCTGGAGCACAGAAGCGTCCAGGGGGGACATCCTGCTGCTGGCTCCGACCCCGCCTCCCTCGCGGAAAAGGCAATATTGCGGGAGAGGAATGCCGAATTAGAGAGGGAGTTGCGGGATACCCGCGACACCCTTGAGGCGTTAAGATGGGAGCTGTTAATGACAAAACGGCTGAGGGATGCTCCCACCACGCCGGCAACCCCCACCCTCAATGCTGGCGGGGACGCCACGACGCTCGCGGCATCCAGAGCACCTCCAGCGGCCGAAACCGCGCCGGTGCCGATGGCCCAAATGCGGGCACTCCTGGAGGCGAGCCTTGGCTCCTTCCGGGAGGAAATGCGGAGGGAGCTGCGTCGCGCGGTCGTAGCCGTTAACCCGGCCGCGGGTACGCACTGGACCCCCCGACCGCCGCCGACCGGGCCTCCAGCGCCCCCACGGCCCTCTCCTGTGCTCGGCGCGCGCGGGGCCCTTCCAACGCCGCCTCCGGCGCCGCCGACGCCGTCTCCCGCGCCTGCGCCGCCGACGGGGGGGGGGGGGGGGGGGAGAAAAAGAAGAAGAAGAAGGGCGGAAATTCCGCGGGGGGGAGCGCTCCCGTCGCCCCTCCAGCCCCGGCCCCTCCTGCACGAGCACCGGGTGTCCCCAATAAAGGGGATACCTGGGCAGACGTCGGGAGGAGGAAGGGCAAGGCCAAGTCTGGGGCCAAGGCCGCGTCCCAGGCTGCGGCAGCCGCGGCCGGCGCCTTAAAGGCTAGGAAGGCCGCTGCCCCCGCCCCGAAGGAGGGAAAATCAGCCGCCAGGGTGAAGGCCCCTCCCCGCGCTGCGGCGATCACCTTGACCGTCCCCGAGGGGTGTAAGGCCTCATACGAGGAGGCCGTTAAGGGCCCGCCAGGGCATCGATTTAGATGCCCTAGGCATTGGGGCCCTCCACTGGAAGAGGGCGGTAACCGGGGGCCTAGTTATAGAGGTCCCCGGTGCCGATGGGGGCCCCAAGGCCGATGCCCTGGCAGCCGGCATGACCGCCGTCCTGGGGGACATGGGGGTCAGGGTCGCCAGGCCCGTGAAGAAGACGTAATTTCGCCTCACGGGCCTGGATGTGTCCGTGACCCCTCAGGAGGTGGTTGAGGCGGTTGCGAAGGCCGGGGGCTGCACCGTCGAGTCCGTGAGGGTGGGGGAAGTGAAGATCCCACCCAACGGGCTCGGCACCATATAGGTGCAGTGCCCGGCCGTAGCGGCGCTAGCCCTGGAGAAGGCCGGAAAAGTGAGGGTGGGGTGGTCCACCGCCCAGGTGGTGGTTCTGGAGGCGCGGCCGCTGCAGTGCTTCCGCTGCCTGGCCCTGGGCCACGTCCGGCAGCGTTGCACTGAAGCGGTGGACCGCAGTGGCCATTGTTACCGCTGCGGGGATGCGTCCCACCGGGCGGTAGATTGCAAGGCCCCACCCCACTGCGTGGTTTGCGCAGCGGTGGGCAGACCGGCAAACCCAAGGCGGGGAGCAAGGCGTGCTCCCCGCCCCCAAAGGCCAAGAAGGACGCGAAGGGGGTGGGCGGTGTGGCGCCCCCCCAAAGCGCGGCCAAGCAGACTACCGGGGGCGCGCCGACCGCTCCCCCAACCAACATCTCCAAGGAGGTGGTAGACATGGAGGTGGACGCGGCACCCAGCGGGACTGCGGAGGGGTCTAGCGCGGGGGTCCAATAATGTCCCACAATCCGCGCTGGCCCCCCCTCCCGGTACTCCAGGCCAACCTCAACCACTGCCGCCGGGCACAGGACCTGATGGTCCAGTGCCTGGAGGAATGGGGGGTTAGCCTGGCCGTCGCCACGGAACCGTACAGGGTCCCGGACCATCCACACTGGTCCGGTGACGTTGACGGCTCCGTGGCGATATGGTGGCGTCGTCACTCGGCGACAGTGCCCCCCTGCTCCGTGGTCGAACGGGGCAGGGCGATGGGTATGGTGAAGTGGGAAAGACTTCTGGTCGTGGGGTGCTACAACTCACCCAGTTGCGACTCCGTCGCACTCGGGAGGTTCCTGGACCGGCTGGGGCTTATAATAGCCCGACATGTAGCCGGTCCGGTGTTGGTCCTGGGGGACTTCAATGCCAGGTCCTCCACCTGGGGAAACCCCGGGACCAACGCCCGAGGCGGAGTCCTAGAAGACTGGGCGGAGGGGATGGAGCTCCGGTTGTTAAACCGGGGCTCCGTGCCTACGTGCGTGAGGTGGAACGGCTGGTCGATAGTGACCGCCGCCGCCTCTCGCCGTGTGTCCAACTGGCAGGACTGGGATGGTGAAACTTTGTCGGACCACTGCTACATCCTGATGGTCGTGGCAGTGGTATCGGACCCGCCGGCGGACACGCCCCTCCGACGTGGCACCCCGTCAGCCCCCAGATGGGCGCTGAAACGACTAGACGGGGACCTACTGAGGGCCGCAATTATCGGCTCCGCCTGGCCTTCGGCCAGGGAGCGCGAGGCAGATGAGGGTGCGACTTGGATCCGGGACACGTTGCAGATGATCTGTGACGTGGCGATTCCCCGGGTCCGAGCTCAGCCCCCGAGAAAGTCAACATACTGGTGGTCGGGGAGCTGGCCGAACTACGCAGTTCGGCCGGCCGAGCCCGCCGCCAGTACACCCGCGCCCGTCGCCGCCATTTTCTGTTCGGCGACGCGGAGCCGAGGGTCGCCGAGCTGTACAGGAAGTACAGATCGGCGGCCGCGGCCCTCAAGCGTGCTATAGCCGCTGCTAAGGCCAGGGCCTGGGAAGAGCTCCTGCTCACCCTCCGTGACGATCCATGGGGGCGCCCATACAAAGCGGTGCTTGGGAAGCTCCGCCCCTGGGCGTCCCCGGTCACGGAGAGGTTTGACCCGGAACTCTTGGGGCGCGTCGTAGATACCCTCTTCCCCCTCAGCCATGGGAAAGAGGGGAGGAGGGAACACGCCCCGGAGCCGACCACAGAATGGTCGGATGAGTTCCGAGTCACCGAGTGGGAGCTTGACCGGGCCGTCCGGGAACTCCAGGCTGGGGGCAAGAAGGCCCCCGGCCCCGATGGGGTTCCCGGTGGTGTAATGGCCTTAGCCCTAAGGGTCCTCGCCCCGGCGTTCAGGAGCGTCATGGACACGAGTCTGCGCTGGGGAGTCTTCCCCACAGTGTGGAAAAGTGCGTGCCTGGTTCTCCTCCACAAGGAGGGGAAACCCGCAGTCTCCCTCTGCATACCGGCCGGTATGTTTACTCGACGAGGCGGGCAAGCTGTTCGAAAGAATAATTGCTGCCCGCCTCGTCGAGCACCTGTCGCGAGGTGGTCCCGACCTGAGCGACAGCCAGTATGGGTTCCGGAGAGGGCGCTCCACGATAGACGCCTTGGAGCGCCTGCGTCTCCTCCGTGAACAGGCTGTCGCTCGGGGCGGGGTGTTGATTGCGGTGTCGTTGGACATCTCCAACGCTTTCAACTCCCTGCCCTGGAAGGAGATAGCGGGGGCGATGGAATATTTCCAGGTGCCCCCCTATCTTCGGGAGGTGGTCGGCAACTACCTCCGCGGCAGAGAGGTGGTGTTTACCGGCCGGTACAAGACCGTGCATATGAGGGAGATGCACCGCGGGGTTCCGCAGGGGTCGGTCCTCGGGCCACTCCTGTGGAACCTGGCAATCGACGCGGTGCTGCGGGTTGTCCTCCCCCCGCACACGGGTGTCATCTGTTATGCAGATGACACCCTGGTATACGCCGAGGGGGAGGATTGGAGGAGAACCAGGAACCTGGCAGAGGCTGCCCTGGACTGCGTGGTCGGGCGAATCCGGAGGATGGGGCTAACCGTGGCCGCCGCAAAGACCGAGGCGATCTGGCTGTATGGATCGCCTCGGCCGTGGCGGCTGCCCCGAGGTCAAGACCTCCGGATTCGTGTCGCCGAGACCTCCGTCGAGATCGGGCCCAGTATGAGATACCTGGGCCTGGTCATCGACGGCCGCTGGCGTTTCGTGGAGCACTTCGAGCTCCTCGTCCCCCGATTAGAGAGGACGGCATCCGCCCTTGCGCGGCTGCTGCCTAATATCGGGGGGCCGGAGTTGAAAGTCCGCCGCCTCTACATGGAGGTGGTGCGGTCCATTGCCCTATATGGGGCCCCCGTGTGGCACCGCTCGCTCGGGGCCAGCCAGAAATGCCAAGATCTCTTAGAAAGAGTGCGGCGACGGCTGGCCCTGCGAGCCATACGGGGGTACCGCACCATCTCTGGTGAAGTGGCGGGTCTCCTCCCCGTGGTTCCACCACTCCATTAGCTGGCGGCGGAGCGGGCGAAACTATACCATATCGCCCGCTCGTTTCGCCTCCCGCCGGGGGTGGAACTCACGAGCGAGGAGGAGGAGGAGCTCGAGGCTCAGAAACGCCAGGCCCGAGCGGACGTATTTGCGGAGTGGAGGGTACTCCTGGCACCCTCCGCACGTCCGATTGTCCGGGTCCTTCTGCCCATATTCCTTATATTGTGCGGGAGGCAGGGAAAGCTGACCTTCCGCCTCACGCAGGTGCTCTCCGGTCACGGTTGTTTCGGAGAGTACCTGCATAGGATGGGGCGGGAGCCGACCACGCAGTGCCACCACTGCGACGAGGATGCGAACACGGTGCGGCACACCGTAGAGGAGTGCCCGGCCTGGGCCGAGCCGCGCCGTGTCCTTAGAGACGCAGTAGGCGGGTGGGACCTCTCGCTGCCGACCGTGGTCGACCACATGGTCAACAGCGAGAGGTCGTGGAGCGCGGTGGCCTCCTTCTGTGATGTTGTAATGACTCAGAAGGAGGCCGCCGAGCGGGCCCGGGAGCGGGACCCGGGCTCGGCCAGGAGGGTGTGGGCGCGGGGACGACCCCCGCGTCGACGTATGCCCCCAACGAGGGGGGTGGCGAGGGGCGGGAGGGCGCGGGGGGCTCCCCCGCGTCAACGGGTGCCGCTGAGAGCGGGGGGCGGAGTGTTGCTGGCGCGGGGAGCCTCCCCGCGACCGGTTGTGACCCCACCATTGGGGGCGGTGAATTTGGGGGCCCGGGGCGTGAGCACAGCTCCCACCGTGATAGGCCGACACCCCCCGGGTTAGTTTCCCGGTGTGGGGGGTGTCGATTCGTCCCTCACCGATTGGGGAGGGGGATCCGTGGGGGGTCGGGGAAAGGAAGGGTCGGGGCGTGCCGGATCGCGCCTCCGACGACCCTTCCTTCCGGTGGCGGCGTCTTCTTGCCTCGGCCGGGGCTGGTTCCTCCGGGACACCGGCTCCGAGCAGGGTATGAAGACTCCGGGAGCTGTGGGTGGACCGAGCTGGGGCTCGGGAAGCCCAATCCGAAAGCTCCAGGGATGGGGACACCGGGCGGGTCCCTCCGCCCGGGGTCTTGTAGCGTAGGCAGTGGGGGAGGTATTAACCCCTCCCCCGGGGTATGATGATAGCTGGGAGTTGTCCTGTTGAGTACTCGCGTGATCCAGGCACCTCCCCTTTAGCTTAGGTGGGCATGGGTTTTTTAGTGGGGAGCCCTGGGGATACTTTTCCCCAGGGATAGTCCCACATAACCCCGGCTTCCCCCAGGGAGTCGGGGTATGTATAAAACATTTCCTCACGATAAAAAAAAAAAAAGGGGGAACGTCACGAATCCAACCGCCACGGCGTCCAAACGGTACGAGTTCAATCGGCACGGCGTCCAAACGGCACGAGTCGAATCGGCACGGAGTCCAAAAGGAACCCGTCCAATCGGTCGGAGTCCAACTGGGCATCACCCGTAGTAAGTTTAGTTAAGTTAGTTAGTAAGTATTAGATTAAGACCAAAAACCTGCGTAGGGGTATTACACTCTGCAACCGAGCAGAGGCTTTTTTTCCCCGATCCAAACCAACAGCAATTCCCTAGCACCAAAGACCTAACAACGTGCAATATACTAAGCATAAGATAGTATTATAAGTCTTTAGCATAAGCAAATAGATTATATAAGAGTATTGCAAGCACGCAATCAATTATATAGCAAGCCTAAAGAAGTACTGGTTAAGTTTTTATATATTTACATCGGAACCACAATATAAAATAATGTACATGCTAAATCCAATAAACATATTTTCAAAAAAAAAAAAACAATCAGTCAATGATGCGCTGATTGGGTAACGCAACATTCAGCAGAACCAATCAGTGCACTTCCTCTTCCATGAGGACTGCCCTCTCAATACATAGAGGAGCCTCACGAGACGGAAGAACTAAAAATAAAACGCTCTCACGAATTTGATTCAGACGTGAAACATTCAGTTCCAAGTCTTTTTCGAACATTCAGTTCCAAGTCTTCAAACATGAAACTTTCAGTTTTGTTAAGACGGGGTTCCGTCGTCGTGCTATGCGAGCTTGGCGAGCGATCAGCTTTTGTCCGAAACGATTCTCGTGAGGGCCGCTCGATCTGAGCTCTCTTGCGTTCGTGATCGCGTTGCGATAACATCGTGCGTCGCGCGTGTATCCAGAGTTCGAGATAGTTAAACAAGTTTCAACGTGAAACATTCAGTTTCAAACGTGAACATTCAGTTTCAAGTCTATTCAAAAAGACGGATCTCCAACAACGAAGATCCGACCCGAAACGCTCTTGCGATCGAAAACAACGACCAAACACGAGACGAACCGACGCGTCTAAGGCAGGGCCTGCTAGATCAGCCTTACTGACGAGTCCTCTAGCAGGTCTGGGACGAAACGCGCTTCCGACTAAATTTAATCAATCAAATTGAAACGGCTGTCCAAAATTAATTTGGCGGACAGTATTCCTCTGCGGTATCGGGAGTGACACGTCCGCGATCCAACCGGGCCCAAGATTTACGACCTTGGGCGGATCAATCGTCCGCGTCTCACTTCTAAAATCCGCAACCGAACAGCATCTTTAATGTAAAATATTTTTGCCATTTCTATAGCACATTTCTTAATAAGTTCTCCATCAGAAAAACTTTTTGTAGATCGTGCAATTTCTAAAGCGACAGCATGTGAAGCCGCAACGCTTTTTTGCTGAATCGTATTTAAATCACCATCTTGGATTTCATTCTCACTTTGGTATAGCAACTTTAATCTTAAATCATACGACATTCTATGGAGCACTTATCATACATTTCTTTATGATAGTTATCATAATGACGAGCAATATTAGTTTTTTTTTCATGTTTGCAAGTTTTTTCTTGCATAGCAAGCATTGCGGCTTTCCATCAGAGTTAATAAAAAAATAGTCAGTTTCCCAATTTTCATGAAACAATCAGTTTGGTTCACCAATTTTCCTTTTCGACATGACGAAAATAAAAAGTGAAACATATGAATAAAGCACAAATTTTACAAATAACAAATAACAAGTAACTTTTTCTAAACGGATGGATGAAAATATAGTGTTTTAATACGTAATACGTATAAAGCGAATTTGTAACTACGGAATGAACGAAAATCGATTGAAAACAAAATTCTAAACGAGGCCTGTCCCTTGCACTCTGATCCAATCGTTCGCGCATTCGTACCTATGCTCTGTCCAACGAGACCAAGGCAGTGAAGCACCCAGCGTGCGTCCTTTGCTAATTGTCTTGTAAGGGTAACTTCATCTCTGTCGCACTCGAGCGCCTATGTTTACGTCTACTGTCTCGTCTCATTGGACAAGATATAGATACGCCATCGCATTCCTGCCAGGGAACCTTCCATCTAACCATGTTTAGGCCATCATGGACAAGAATTTAGGAGTTTTCCATATACATACATTTTTTCGCTAGCGACCCTTACTTCACAATGTCTAAAGAATATCCAGCAATTTCATGAATCTAAAATAATGAATAGTACAATAAATAGTTTTGCGGCTCCGCGAATTACAGAACGAAATTTCAAAGAGAAAGATGAAGAAACGTAAAATACAGCCATATTTATTCAAATTTTTTCACACTTGAACCAGTGGTAAAATTTGCAAAACAAAGATATTTCTAATATTTTTTAATTAAGAAATGACATTCACCAAGGAAAAAATAAATTATTTGAGAACAGCAGTCTTTTGTGATAACCCGGCTCAACCCCCGCCTCCCATTTTCTCTTGGACCACAACATACTTCAATGTCATAAAAATTCGAGACATAGTCCCCAAAAAATGATCGAATTCACATGGAATGATCCCCTTCCTAATGTGGATATTTCCTTAAAAAAAAATAACAACTATTCTCGTTTTTACAATATATGTATGTATAATTTAGATACAATACAAGGATGTATGATGTTTCACCAAGAGACAGGAAGGTTTCCTATTTCCATGGTATTGTAAAGGGGAGATACCGATAGTTTACCTAAGGAACCGTGAAGGCCCTAAAAACATTTTTTTTGTGACATGCACAGCAGGGAACTGTCACCGCGCTCCCGAAAGGCCATCTGGAAATGGCCAAACGATCGAGATAATGACCCAACCGGGGCGAGCAGAAATATAGTTTGGAACACTGAAGCCCCGTCGACTCAAACCCTACACCCTGGTTTCGATTCTAGCGGCCAAACGTCCCCGGTCCCGTCCCGGTCTTGTATGGGTCGACCTTAATTCTAACGCTTTGGGTCCTTCCAATCAGAGCTGTTCTTTTTCTTCGTCTCACCCCCGTTCCTTCTGCCCTTGGCGTGTTTGTTTTCGGAACGGCGAGGTGATCAGAGAGGATGATGGGACTTTGGGTCCGCTTCAAGTGCCCTTCAGTTCGTCTCTTAATTTCCGACGGTCTCAGTTTGCTATTAAGGACTTTGGGACAAAACTCTAATAAACATGCTTCGACTAGGTCTGGAAAATGTCCACTCAAAAATAGCTTCGTCGAACGAGAGTCGTAAATTGCGTTGGCCGTTTGCACGAAAGAAAGACTCTTTTGTGTGCGTGCGACCGGACGCTACACGCCCAATCCCCTCCTCCAACGTCCATCCCGTAGAGAAGAGCATGAGTGAAACGGAGCGCGGCAGCGGATGAGACAGCTACGATTCTCCTTTCCCCTGTGACTGCCTAGCTTGTGGGACGACGTCGTACGCAGTGGGGGTTTCTTATCGAAAAAGGAAGATAGGGGAAAGAGCCACGAGTGGCTCATGAGCCACCAGCCCTGAGATAAAAGATGAAAAAATTATTCCAAGTTCGAATAAATCCGCTTCGAATAAAAAAATTCTCTTTATTCGTCGGATAAATTCTCGTCGAATAAAATTATTTATTCGACAAAGATACTTCTTTTATTCGATCCTTCGAATAACGAATAAAGATAAAATATCTTTTATCCGAATCGTTATTTAAATAATTTGTTATCGAAATAGTGCCCAACTCTGTCTGGAATGCGCTACACATTCGATTCCCGGTTGCACATTTTGCTATAACTTTTGAACTAAAAAAGATACCAAAGTAAAATTTAAACTGAAAAAATTAAAAAGAATCGGGTTTAATGCTATATACTGAAATATATTTTGTATTTTTAAATAATTCTTTTTGTTTTTTAAATTAAGGGTAGGTTGCCCATCTTTTGCTGTCCTGTCACGGCTCGCAGCCTGACGCATGTCACACAAGCCTGCAGGACCTGCTTCACTCGAGCGCGACTCCTGGGGATCCAGAACGCTCGATGAATCCAGGCCAGGGTCGCGTTTACGCCGCCGTGCAGGGTCTTGAGATGAGCATTCCTGATGATCAAGGTCGCCAGATGAGAAGTGCGGCCGATGATAGCGGGGTGGCGGCGAGGCTCGGTCAGGTGAGTGTTCCTCAGTCGTCCTTCCACGCGTAGAGTACCATCCAATATCTAAAAAGGGACACAACGTTTTTAGAGGGGATGTTGCTGGAATCGCGACGCCTCGTCTCAGCCCCTCGAGTTCCTCGGCGAACGAGTCCTGCTGGCTCAAACGGACCGCGATGAAGAGTGCCTCCCGGAGTTCAGCGGTCGTCAGATGCTCTGGTTTGCCGAGGTCCGGTTGCCGGGTGCGGGAGAGGAATCGCCTCAACTGCGCGGTGACTCGTACCAGGCGATCTAGGTGAGAAAAACGCAGAAGATATGAGTTTTCCTCCTTGGTTGTCGTTGCCAATGTGACGGCGGTTTGGCGTTCCTCAGGCAGGCAGTTCGGAGGTTCCTGGAAGTTGGGAGCTGGCCACTGATCGGTTGGGCTGGTAATCCACGGCGGACCGGACCACCACAGGTCCGACTGGTGGAGTTCCTGATTCGAAATGCCTCTTGTCGCCAAGTCAGCTGGGTTCTCGTGCGTCCCAACGTGTCTCCAGCAGATTCCAGGTTCGCCTTGAATCTCCGCCACCCGATGGGCTACGAACGGCTTCCAACGGGACGGCTGAGCTTTGATCCACGCCAAGGCCACCGTCGAATCAGACCAAGCCTGTGTGGAGAAGTCGATTAATCCCAATCCTTTTTTAGGGTCGTCAATAGCCGTACGAGGAGAACCGCTCCATACTCCAGTCGATACTCTACTCGCATAACTCCAGTCGAGGGATGCTGGTCGTCTTGGTTGGAGCCACCCTGGATTTCGCCATCAAGAGGCAGGCAGTGGACTCCGTAGCTCGACGGACAACGAGGTATACTGCTGCTGCGTACGCGCGTTCCGACGCGTCGCAGAATTCATGGATCTCCACATGACAGCCCTGTGGAGAGAACTGCGTCCACCTCGTGTACCTGTGAAACAAAACTTGTGTAAGAAAAAGTAGAGCAATTATGCTTCCTACACGCGAATTTAAAATAAAATACTGTTATTTCACATAATGTATTCGAAATTATTTCTTTTCGTCGCGAAGTTCGAGAACCGATTACACGGGAAATACAAAAATCATTCTGAACCTGCCAGTGAAAATAAAAGATTGAACTGGAAAATCATGAAACAGCATTATACTTACATATACAGGGTGGCCCACATAACTCTGAACAGCTCAATATCTCGAAAACTATGCCATCGATTTTAAAGTTCTTAGTCTTAAATTGCATGGAACTGAAGGGCCTTTCTGACTACATAAACGTGAAGTGGCCTCCCTTCCCCTTTAACGGGGGAGGGGAGGTACCTTTGTAATTTTAAATGGAACCCCCTATAAACTGTTACATATTTAGATTCTACCGGAAAAAACAAGTCGATTTTGTCTGAAACATTTTTTTGTCAGATACTTCCATGATGAGATATAACAGTTTGAAGTTTCGATTTGTAGGTTGTTTGGGATCGAGCCTTTAATAGAAGGGTTGAAGGACCACTGTGTAGGCGGCACGGTTAGAGGAAAACTCGGAACTGCACGAGAACACTTTATTTTACCGGCTCGCGGTTCGTCAACACGAACGTTCGCTACACAGAATGTATACGTAAAACAAAATAAACAGTATGAATTATACCCGCTAATATGATTATTCCCGGTCTCGAGAATAGAATCCAGCTGAGATTAACTCCTTCTAAGAACGGGTCACACGCCGCACGAAGCTCTTAGAAAACCAGAGAAACAGAACCGAACCGAACTACTTGCGAGAGCGTTGGAGAACGATAGAGTAATGATTGCTTCGGAGATCGGCGAGCGGTTTCCCAGCACCGCCGGAACGATTACTTGCCAAATTTGAACACGGGCCAATAGAATATCTATTATCGCGTCGATAATCGATACGACGGTGACGGCCTATCACGCGGGGCGCTGAGAATCGACCCGCGATCTCGCGAAGACGAGCTAAGACCCAATGACCGTGCGGCGTTCGCACGTCACGCTCCGCCAATCCCAAACATTCCGCCCGCCTCGTCATTCATTGACGAAACTGAGCAAGAATGAGGGCATTGGGAAAAGTGCAACGTAGTATCCGAAGTTATGATCGCGAGTGAATAATGTACAGTGATGAATGTACAGTGCCAGATGCGTGAGGTGAATTTACAATTGATGTTATGAGATAATGAGGTGAGTGAAAAGTATTCTAATGAATGTGGTGGTGAAACGAGACCGTGATCTTACAACTACGCAACTTAACCTAAATTTATGTACAAATTTACAGACGCGGATGGCACGATCCGCGTAATCGGCCCCGCCTCGAGGCCTCCCCCGCAGTTTATCGCTCATCGTCCGGCAAGTGCAGTGGGATGAGTTTGTGCACCGGCCGAAGCATTTGCGACGCGGCGGTGCGCACGGTTGCGACTCGCACGGAAGAGTCTGGTCCCGGGTGCACGAGAACGACGCGAGCGAGAGGCCATTGCGTGGGCGGCAGGATTTCGCTCTTAATGAGGCACAGGACTCCGGCCTTGAGCGGTGTTTTGTCCTTGTGCCATTTGCCTCGAGGTTGGAGAGAGTTCAAGTACTCCCGCGACCAGCGTCTCCAGAAATGTTGCTGCATCTGCTGGATTAACTGCCAACGGGACAATCGAGAGACGGGGAGGTCCTCGAGACTGGGCTCGGGGATCGCAGTGAGGGGTTCCCCAACTAGAAAGTGACCCGGGGTCAGCGCCGCTGGATCCTCAGGGTCGTCGGACAACGGTAATAACGGCCGAGAATTCAAACAGGCCTCGATGCCGGTCAGGAGAGTGGTCAGCTCCTCGAAGGTTAGGCGCTGCTCCCCGATGATCCTGCGAAGGTGGTGCTTGACGGACTTGACCGCCGCCTCCCAGATGCCACCGAAGTGCGGCGCCGAAGGAGGGTTGAATCTCCAGGTGATGCCCTCCCTGGCGGCAGCTGCGACCTGACCTCCGCTCTGCTTAGATGATTCTCGCAGGAGAGCCCGTAGTTCGTTGTGCGCTCCTACGAAATTCCGCCCGCAATCGCTGTAGAGCTCGGCGCAGCGACCTCGCCGAGCCATGAATCTCCGTAGTGCCGCCAGGAAGGTTTCGGTGGAACCGTCGGAAGCTGCTTCCAGATGAACGGCCTTCGTGGCGAGGCAGATGAACACCGCGATGTAACCCTTCGAGGTGCGCTGACCACGACCCTTCCCGGCTCGAAGCTGTATCGGTCCCGCGTAGTCAATACCGGATCTGAAAAATGGACGACAAGGCGTTACTCTTGTCAACGGGAGATTTCCCATTTTAGGCTGGACTGTTTGCCCTCTCCACCGGATACACGTGGTGCAATGTCGGATACACGACTTGACCAGGCGACGACCCTTCAGGATCCAGCACTCCTGACGAAGAGTGGCGAGAGTCAGCTGAGTCCCCCCGTGAAGGCATCGACGATGCGCCGCGTCAACCCAGAGCCGTGCCAAGTGAGAGTCGTCTGGTAGGATGGCTGGATGCTTCCCGTCGTAGGCGAGGTTGGACGCCTGGAGGCGGCCTCCGACACGCAGTACTCTGTCCGGATCCAGGAATGGACAGAGTTTGGCCAATCTGCTCTTGGCCCGTAGCGGTTGGTTTGCCAGCAGCGCCCTGATGTCTTCCCCGAAGTGCGCAGCCTGCTCCAACCGCAACAGGGTGAGTTGGCAGTCTCGTACTTCTGAGGCAGCGAGTGTTGACTCCTCGTTCTGGTTTCCAGTTCTCCACCGCCGACACCATGCCAGAACTCGGAACAGGCGAGCCAGGTTGGAGAATCGTTCGATCAAGGGACACGACGAGCTCGTCTCGACCCCACGGACCACGTGATGTACCTCCAGTTCCTGGTACTCGTCGCTCGCTTCCTGGTCACTTGTTGAGGGGGGGGTGGCCGGAGGACGAAAGCCACTCGGGTCCTTGCCACCATAGGTCGAAGTTGGATAGCTCGGATGGGTACAGCCCCCGAGAAGCGCAGTCAGCAGGGTTCTCCGCACTTCGAACGTGGTGCCACTTGGCGAGAGGCATCGTCCTCTGGATTTCGGCAACCCGGTTCGCCACGTACGTCGGCCAGCGGGAGGGATGGCCCTGGATCCAGCTGAGGGCCACAGATGAGTCCGACCAGAGGTGGATTTCGGCATCCCGCAACTCGAGCACCTTGGTGACGTGCTCAACGAGTCGAGCCAGCAGAAAGGCGGCGCAGAGTTCCAACCTAGGTAGTGACACTCTTTTCAAGGGAGCCACCCGGGATTTGGCCATGATTAGGGAGACGGTAGCCGCCCCTTCTTCGTTGACCACGCGTGAATAAACCACGGCCGCATAAGCGCGCTCAGAGGCGTCAGCGAATCCGTGGATCTCGAGAGTCTGGGTGGAGCGGTTGATCCCGAACCATCGAGGAATGCGAACCGCTCGCAAAGCCGGAAGTTGCTGCTGAAACTTCTGCCAAATAAGCTCCTCCTTGTCCGGTAGAGGTGAGTCCCAGTCGATTTTTAGGAGCCACAGCGACTGCATGAGGACCTTTGCTACGATCGTTACAGGTGCCACCCAGCCCAGCGGATCGAAGAGATGAGCCGTCCCACTGAGCACAGCTCGCTTGGTGTGTCGGTCCCTCCGAATCGAAGTAGCCGCAGAGACCTGAAAACAGTCAGAAGAAGGGCACCAGCGGATACCCAGAACGCTGTGAGACGAAGACGAGTCCCATTCGACGATTCCCTTCCGTTCGTCGTTGGAGAGTCCTTCCAGTAGTTCCCGAGAGTTGGATGCCCACTTCCGCAGTGGGAATCCGCCCGCCATGAGGAGCTCCCGCACCTCTCGCTGCTTGAGTCGCGCCTCTGGGAGGGAGTCAGCCCCAGTGAGGACGTCGTCCATGTAGACGTCCCGCCGTACTGCTTGTGAACCCCGTGGATAGAGCTGCTCTCCCACTTGGGCGAGTTGATGCAGGCACCGGATGGCGAGGTACGGTGCACAGGCGAGTCCGTACGTCACCGTGTTGAGCTCGTAATCCCTGATAGTTTCCTCCTGCTCAGGTCGCCACACGATCCGCTGCCACCCCCGATCCTCAGGGTGGACGAGAATCTGCCTGTACATCTTCTCGATGTCAGCTGAGAATACAAACCGATGCCGTCGCCACCTCAGCAGCACATCCGCCAGATTAGGCAGAAGGTTGGGGCCCCGGAGAAGGAAATCGTTGAGCGACTTCCCGTTAGTGGTCGGCCTAGAACCGTTGAAGACGACCCGAAGTTTGGTGGTAGTGCTGCTCTCCCGCAGCACGCCGTGGTGAGGGAGGTAGTAGCCGTGCCAGGAAGAAGAGGATCTCCTCGCTGTCATGTGTCCCAGAGCTTCGTAGGCATCCAGGAAGTCGCGGTAGGCTCGTTCGAATTCCGTCGAATGCCGGAACTTCTTGCTCAGTCCCTCCAGCGTCCGAACGGCAGTACGTCGGGAGTCTCCCAGCTCGGGTGCGGTCTTGAAGGGCAACCGCACCATGAAGCGACCATCGGGTAAGCGAAGATGCGTGGCAGTGAAGTGCTCTTCGGCCCGGATATCATCCTCGGTCCCTGGAATCGACGCCTCGACTTCCTCCTGCTCCCAGAACCTCGTGAGCGAGGCCATGAGCTCGCGGTCGACCCTGCAGTGATGCACTGGAGCTTCGACCCGCCTCCCCGGTCCGTTGTCCTGGAAGCACCCGGCTCCGCCAGTCAGTATCCAGCCGAAGTGCGTTTCCTGCGCGACTGGAGTGTGAGGAGGACCCTTCTTGACGCCCTCAAGAAGCACGAGGTCATATGATTCGGCTCCGAGCAGAATATCGACAGGGTCGGACTGGTGCCAACCTTGGTCGGCAAGATTCAACCCCTGGATATGAGGCCAGGAGCAGGGGGAAGGCAGGTTGCGAGGCTGGTAGCTGGAGAGCTCGGAGAGGATGTAAGCCGGTACCCGGAATCGTCGATCCTGTCCTCGAAGCGGGGCGATGACCAGCTCCGTTTTCCCCCGAGTGAACTGCGCCCTGGTGCTCCCGACGCCACGAAGAGGGATCCGGGCTTGGCTTCTCCGAAGGCCGAGCCGCTGCGCCAGAGCCTCAGAGACCAGGGAGACTTCGCTGCCGGGATCGATTAGGACGCGGGCCAGGCTGCGATGCCCGTGGGGGCCTAGAACCGAGACGCGAGCGGTGCCAAGAATCACCGAAGGACTACTCACCGGCGTAGATACCTGCTGCACGAGGGCTCCCGCCGGGCTGCTCTCCCTTGCCGGGGAATCTGCGTCGTGGATCAACGTGTGGTGCTTGCCCTCGCACCTCTGACATCGCTTGGCAGATTTGCAGTCGTGCGCTGAATGGTTACCGAGGCAGTTGAAACAGAGATTCAGCGCTCGGACCGTGGCCTTCCGCTCGGCGGGAGTCTTCTCTCGAAACTGCCTGCAGTTTTGGATATAGTGTTGGTCCTGGCAGAGGCTGCAGGACCGCCTGGAGGCACTAGCCGGAGACACCTGGTGCACCTTGAAGCCCTTGGACGCAGTGCCCTTTCGAGGTGAGGCTCCTTCGGACGGAGTGGGCTCTAAAGCCTCGCAGGCCTGAATGCGTCCGATCAAGAATTCTTTCAGTTGTTCCAGAGTCGGCATCTCCCTGGAAAACTTGACCGAGTCCTCCCACTCCCGGCGCGATTGGCGATCCAGCCGGTCGACGGTCAACTCGACGATCCAGTCGACGGCGTTGGTGACAGGACGATCGAGATTGGCGAGAGCATCGACGGCATCGAAGGTCTCGTCGAATAGGCGCTGCATCTCGGAGGAAGACTCTTTGCGCACCGGAGAGATCTGTGACAGCAGTCGGATTTGCGACTGGACTAGCAGACGCCGATTTTCGAATCGGCTCTCCAGCTTATCCCAAGCTATGGAGAAATTATCGGTAGTCGTTCGGATATTTTTTAGCAAGGAGGCGGCGCTGCCTCTCATGCATGTTTTCAGATAGTGGAGCCGTTCAACCGGGGACAGAGAGGAGTCCTTTATTATGAGCGACGTAAACAAGTCGCGGAAAGAGGGCCACTCCTTGTATTGCCCGTCGAAGGTCGGCAGAGCCATTTTCGGCAACACGGCGCGTGACCTAGAGGAGCTCGCATCGGTGGCAGTTGAATTTGAAACCGGGGTCTCCTTGATAGCGGCAGCGACCTTGAGCCCTGAGATCATTTCCCGGAGCAATCCAGATTGCTCCATGAAGGTCGTTTGTACCTCCTCAGCTTCGTCGTCCTTAAGGTAGGAGCTCTCCCGTAATTTAGGGTCCGACTCCGCGGCGGCTCTCACGACAGCGTCTCCCCGCTGATAATTGCTCCAGAGTTCCTCCAGAGTGCTCATCCCGGCTTCCAAAAATCCAAGCGTTATGTTGGCCTGTCCACGCTTCTTTATGTTGATCACTATCCGGCCGATCCGATGAGCGAGAAGCCTTTGGTTCCCCAGAAGGTCAGCCATTGTTGTTCTCGAATTTTCAAACGCGAGCAACGGTCACGACGAACTAATTTTCCTTCGTTTTAGCACACTGCAGCACTGCATCCGGCTCGAAGGACCAAATGTTTGGGATCGAGCCTTTAATAGAAGGGTTGAAGGACCACTGTGTAGGCGGCACGGTTAGAGGAAAACTCGGAACTGCACGAGAACACTTTATTTTACCGGCTCGCGGTTCGTGTTGACGAACCGCGAGCCGGTAAAATAAAGTGTTCTCGTGCAGTTCCGAGTTTTCCTCTAACCGTGCCGCCTACACAGTGGTCCTTCAACCCTTCTATTAAAGGCTCGATCCCAAACATAGGTACTTGAGGAGCTCGGAAATAGCGTTATGGAATTATACGCGCTTCATAATTTAGAAACATTTCATAATTTAGAAAAGCGGCTTAGTAAAGCTGTCACTAATGAAAATAATAGTGCCAGTATTCTTGCTGTAATTACATTAAATCCTCATATTAGTCAACGTACACTTGCACAAACATCACATATTAGTCGTTCATCAATTCAACGAATTTTGAAACGGCAAAAGTATCATCCATATCACATGGTTTTGTCACAAGAGCTTTCGATAGCAGATTACGATCACCGCGTAAGATTTTGTGAGTGGCTGCAGGGTGTTGTGGAAAACGACTTTTTGTGCAAAATACTTTTTTCCGATGAGGCCACTTTTATGAATTCAGGGCATGTAAATAGACATAATCTGCATTATTGGGCCGTGGAAAACCCAAATTGGATGCGATGTGTTCCCTTTCAACATCGATGGTCTTTAAATGTTTGGTGTGGCCTAATAGGAGATTTTGTGATTGGACCTTATTTTTTTCAAGAAACTGTAACATCTGCAAGTTATTGTGATTTCTTAAAAAATCATTTGCCTGCGCTTTTGGAAGATGTGCCACTGCACGTTAGAAGAGAAATGTGGTTCCAACAAGACGGCGCTCCTCCACATTTTGCAATCATCACCAGGCAATTTGTTCGGTCCCACCGAGATTTCCCTTTACATTTAGTCAATCGTCGCGAGGCAACAGCTGCATAGTATTAAAGCTGAAAGCCATAAATTATGCCCTTCTCCGATTTCTAGCCATCCTTCGAAAACTAGAAGAATGCTAATTCTCGAGTGGCCGTACGCACAGTCCTCGACGGTTTTTTAGCTGATGGCATTGGAAAGTGGCCATAAAAGTTCAATCCGGGAAATCCTCGCTCCGCGTACCACCCGCAATGTACCGGAGGTCTTGGATTCGAACAAAGCGGGCCTTATGGCCCGCTCAAGCGTCGACCAGGCCAAGAGCGCAACCCCTCTTGTGCCACACGTGCGCGTGCCCCTTAACTGTCGTCACCGGACCCAAGTTAAGGGGCAATAAATTCGTCGCGAGCCACTTAGGCTAAATACTCGGGCTGTTCCGGGGTCCTGCAATTCGTTTTTTTTTTCCAACTTTCCTGGTTTGACTTGTGGATGGAGACTTCCTCCTCCACCGGTGAGGGTTGTCCGGAAGATTCTTCCCCTTCAGGTCAGCCAGCGAATGAGAATGACTTTTCCCCCAAATTGGGATGATTTCTCGGCACCACCGAGGTGACCAGCGAGCGGACCCCGGGACAGAAGTTAGACTCGCACAGAAGTTAGAATCGAAAAGACTACATTCGTCACTCGTTAGAAAGACTAGACTCGTTACTCGGAGAACACAGAAGTTAGACTAGACTTCGTCAGTTACTCGATCAGACAAAACTCTTTACTCGGAAATTCTTCATATTTCTTGTACCGCGAGAGTCTACTGGCTCCGTGAAACAGTTGCCCAAAGTTAATTCCGCAGGCAACAATTGTTATTTGTTACGTTTTAATAAAAACATATTTAACCCGAACGAAACAATTCACAATTTTTGAACGAAAAATTTGGGAACAAATGGATAAGTCGTGGGGGACCTCGTCAATGCCCTCCTCGATCCCCCGATCTAACACCATTAGATTTTTTCTTATGGGGATATGTAAAGGACAAAGTTATGTTTGAACCACCGACGACAAAAGAGGATATGAAACAAAGAATGCGTGACGCTTGCGCTTCAGTAACTCCCGAAATGTTAAAAAATGTTAGAACAACTTTGATGTTTCGAGTAAATAAATGTTTACAAGCCCGTGGTGGACATTTTGAACATTTAATTTAAAGTACATTTTATTTCTTCACGAATAAGCAAAGGACTCAAGCGCGTATAATTCCATAACGCTATTTCCGAGCGCTTCAAGTACCTACAACTCGAAACTTCAAACTGTTATATCGCATCATGGAAGTATCTGACAAAAAAATGTTTCAGACAAAATTGACGTGTTTTTTCCGGTAGAATCTAAATATATAACATTTTATAGGGGGTTCCATTTAAAATTACAAAGGTACCTCCCCTCCCCCGTTAAAGGAGAAGGGTGGCCACTTCACGTTTATGTAGTCAGAAAGGCCCTTCAGTTCCATGCAATTTAAGACTAAGAACTTTAAAATCGATGGCCTAGTTTTCGAGATATTGAGCTGTTCAGAGTTATGTGGGCCACCCTGTATATAGTCACTGCAGTCTCGCGAATACAATAGAATATTGTTTTCTAAAACGCTTTAACGATTTCAAATACTAATTTCGGTTATGATTAGTTAAACTTTATGTTGGGTATAAATAACAAATGAATGAAACTGTACGTACAATAAAGAATATGTTTAACTGCAAAATTCGAAATGTTGTAAACAGCCAAATATTAATATGTACTTTATAAATGTAACGTATCCGCGAATACATTCATTGTTCAGAACTGTATTGTTATTGTTATAGGATGACATCATTTTGTTCCTATTATTAATTAACTACATTGCTTTGAACAGTAATTATTATATAAAAATTTTTTAAATGGTTTTTATGAAAATTGTCATGAACATTACAAGACAAATGTTTTAATAACTTACTAAAAACTACTAAGCCAAACTTTGAACGTAACTTGGTTATATATAAATAACCTTTTGCAATTTTGAAATTTGAACACCAATTATTACTATATTTGTTAACAATAAATAAAAGATTCGTCTTAACATCAGCTACAACAATATGTAATAAAAAATACTTAGTTTTATATTTACTTAAAAAATTAAGATGACCATAATTTTTTATCAAAAAAAAATTTTTTCTATTGGTATTTATAGATAACTGAGTATCGATTAACTTTTGTTGGAAACATTATTCTGCCAGATTATCCGAAATGTTTAAAACATCCCCAGATGGCTTCTTTTGGGTCACTGAGATCTTGGTTGGTGGCCCGTCGAGAAATTTTCCGAGTGTGGTACTCGCGAAATGATCGTAATTCCTTATGCGTTGCTTCCTGGGTATCTTCTGAAAGATTTCCGATGGATAATAGGATGCTTTTTACCACATCAGCACCTTGTATGAGCACTTTGTGTACAGTTACCAATATATAATACCATGGATATAAATTCATTCCCCGATGCTCTGTGTGCAACTCGTGCTATGTACTCCAACTCTTCCGGGGTGTACTGCGTCAGCAGGCTTTCTATTTGCCTGCGATTTACCATGTCACTTGCCTCAGAAAACCCTTTTTTTGGTCGTCCACCTTCACTGCGTCCTTCAAATTCAAACAGTGGTTGTTCAAACCAATCGGGACATTTTAAAAGAAATCTATCAACATCGCGTTCGTTGTTCTTCCATTTTTTTACTAAATTGATACAAAATTGTTTAATTATTTTTCTAACAAAATCTTCTGACGTCTATCAAAATTTTCAAAATTACATGTCTGAGCCACATATTCATAAATTGAATTTTGGACACCAACACTACTAGACGCACAGATGTTATTTCTATCTCGAAGAAATTGAAAGATGTCCCTCCCTACAAACAATCAAGATTAATGTAGAATACTTTGCACAAGTGTTCATTAGATTTATCTAAGAATTTCGCAGTATTTCGTTCGTAAACAAATTTATTTGAAGAGAGAAGTCAACCTTTTGTCCGAACTGACCGTTCTATGTAAGTGCTTATGAATCAACGGCTATCGCCATTGTATATTGTTTTGAAAGAAGTCAAAGGGCAGTTAGGACCTCGTGTACGAAGAAGTGTGTTCACGGCACCTAATGTCCACATTGAAGCTTCCACATCGGGTAAACTAACGAAAGAATTATTTAGAACGTGGTTGACTGAAGTATTTCTCCCATCTGCTCCAGAAAATTCTGTTTTACTTCTTGATTCATGGAATGCATATAACGACGAGATCATAAGTAACGCCCTGCCAGAGGGCCGATCTTCCGATCTTGCAATATTATTAAATATTGATATCTATCTACTGTGACGTGGCATATTTGTCCACGTCCCGCCGATCAAGGTCGAAAGACCGGGCCACTCTTTGGCAGCACCGCGGCAACAACGGCTGCCGTGATCGATCTCCCTGGGAGCACCCGAGATCCCAGATCGAGAAATTGACGCGGTTTAAACGCCGCGCCACTTGGCGCAACGAGAAGTTGCAGGACCGTGGCCGGGTCCCTGGGGAGCCCGGATACTTTTCCCTTCTCCCAGGAGCACGGAAAATCCGGAAAGGAACGCTGAGGGGCCGGCTACCAAGGACGCCCGCAAGGATACATCGAGGACGACACCGAGCCCGGGTTTGCCAACCCGGAGGCGCCGCCGAGGAATTACGGATCAGAGAAGACCTTCGTCTCGACCTCGTCGTCGCCTCGCCCGGAAAAATTGAAAAGGATGCGTGAAGGGATAGGCCCGATGTCTTCCTCAGCGGGAGTTAGCCAATCGACGCGTGTCATCGGAAGAGCGTTAGCCAATAAGTTTGTTGCCGGAGGCCCCGGACTGCTGGGTGCGGCCCTGCCGCGTGCGAGCGAGTAATAGGTCCGAGCGTCGAGCGGGAGCGGGAAAAATGAGGAAAGTGGGGGACGCCTCGCTTCCGCGTTTGCGAGGCTTCGCGAAATGGGTCACTGTGCCGCCAGATCTAGTCGGGTTTAGACTTTTCACAATTGCCTAAGAGAGTCAGTTTTTGTACGACCTATTGCTGCCGGAAGGACGTGGTAACGCTGCAGACCACCGAGCGAGCGACACAGCTTATTAACCACGCTGCCGGGTGGTAAGTGCCGACTAGGCTTTTCGTGCATTTATTATTTTCGCGTTGGCTCGGTAAGCGTTTTGCGAATCGGCCGGACTTCCCGTCGAAATAAAGACGGAATCCCGCCCGCCGGGAATCGCGGTTCGAGGGAATTCGCGAAGGGGGTGAGACCGTCGGTCGGTCATCGGGCGAGGGATTCGTCCGATACCGATTTTTTGCGATATTTGCGAATCTGGGGGGTTCCAGCTGTTTCCGACGGTCACAGTCTTTAGAATTTTGCTGCCGCGTATTCTATCGGAATCCGGTCGCTTCTCGACCGGCTAATTGCCACTCGTAGCTGCCGTACATCGCGCCCACGATCGGGTTCGACGCGTAGGAAAGTAGAATCGGGAGAAATAAGCGCGAGCGACCGTCCAACTGTCGAACCATTGTACAATACCGCGCGGGCTTCGTTTCCATCGCTGCCGGGTCGTCCCGGCAGCCTTCTGTAATCAGCAAAATTAATAAATGTAAAGTCGAAGCCCATTCTCGTCTATCTTTCTTTCGTGAGAAACCTTTCCGCCGCGGGAAACGTCCCGCATTCCCTCCGCGTAGTACCCTGGCCCGGACTGTCGCTATTCAGGCCCTCGCGCGGTTCTCGGAGGTTCGGCAGAATAATTAGCGTCTCGCGTTATCTTCGAAATTGTTCGTGTGACACTTGCGAGTGTCTGGCGCCCGTTTCGAGTCCTGAACCCGGTAAAGTCTTCCGTCGGGGAAAAAGTCGAACCTACGAGATACCGTTTGTCACCGGGCGAAACACGGTCCGCGCGGCCGAACGTGCCTAGCCCGTCGTGGCCCCGGTTTTCTTCCGTCGGACGGGTCAGAAAACCTGGGCCCCGTGACACTACACGCAAGAGATAATATTATTAAACTACACTCATTAATCCATAACCAATTATCAGCTGCGCGTTATAAACGGCTGTTTCAATATGCTTGGTTCCGCAGTGGATATATAGAAGAGCGGCCAGGAAAATTTGAAAATCCCGTAGAGTTCTGCTTTACGAAATTACATGGTCTAACGTGTTTCCATTGCTCAAATGTAGTTGTATTTAAATGTTCTTGGTGCAAAGAACATTTATGTTTTTCTCATTTTATCCTTGAGTATCATTATTGCCAGAATTATGTAGAATAATTTTTGCGGATAGCTCTTCTTTCAAAATCAGCTCTTTTCAGAGCTACCATAAACGACGAGGGAAACTCCAGCTTCGAGGATTCACAGTTTAAAAAGGCTGCAGGTATATTTTGACCGAAGGCCCAACGATTGCGGAATTTCACAGGCGAATTGGCTATAAAAGTCGGTACCCTTACTCCGCCGCACAGTGGTCTGAGAGCGGCTAAAACTGCATATTTTCAAGTGTCTTATAAAATGAAATTTGTTATATTTTTTACTAGTAGGGGATTAAATCAAAACGTTTCAAGGATGAATTAAATTCGGCAATTCAATGAAACAATGATAGGTTTCAGAATGAATTCAAGCGCATGTTTGAAGAAACCGTATGCGCCTGTAAAAATAGAAATACGAAAAATATTTTTTTTCCTGGCTTACTTCGAGTGCTAAGACTCGGAAACAATCGTGGAAACTATTTATTTTTAATTTCTTCGAGTAGTTTTACATGTAATGCCATTAAACGTGGAAAAGAGCAACGTTAATGAAGTTTAAAAAGTGATATCTCTCTTGCGCCAACGTGTGCCAACGTGCGCATGCTAAAAACACGTTTGTAGATTTCTAAGTAAATAATAAATCCAAAATTATACTGCGGCAACCTGCGGCTTCGCGTTTTATCTCATGAAATGTCGGTGAAAAACGTGGTGTCCCGGGTGAGGTCAGGTTTTTAGTGGGTCTAGGTACGCCAAAAATCTGCTACCTGAGCCCCACACTACCCCATTCTGGGATGTGCGTAAGGCATTTTCCTCCTCTTACTTAAAGAAAAAAAAAGTATACCTTTTTCGTGTAAATAATAAGCTTAATTAAAATTTAAATAACCGTTACCTCTATATCATAAATTTTCATTGAATCTTGTACATAAGCGTATTCTTCTCATTTCATTTTATTTTAAATTACATAAAATTATTATTATTTAAATTAAGTAGTATTTTTTTATGGAGAGGAATTATTTTTTATCATTTTTAATCTAAATTGAATTATATTTCATTTTAAATTTATTTTATATTCAATCTATGTGTAAAATTTATTATTTATTATTTATTATTAATCTATTATTTATTTTTTAATTTATTTATTTATTTCTATCGTGCCCAAGAATAATTAAAAACACTTTCTATCCAGAATTTTGTCGAAATAGAGCTTTCCTAGGGTTTTACCCGCTTTCGGCCTTTTCAGACCACTGTGCGCCGCGGTAATTAGCACCGCGTCACGCTGGTACCTGCGCCCCTCCTTTAGCTACTAATAAAACAATAAACGACACAATCCAAAACAGAAAAATAACAGTTATAGAACCGAAATAATATCGATTCTCCAGAACCGTGACCGTAACCGATATAAGCCAGAACCGATATTCTCGTAACAGTTACATCATTTCGGTTCTTCATAACTGTTTCAGTCAGAACCGATATATAACAGTTTGAAACAGCTATTTTCAGAACCCATCCAGTCCCTGTCAGGAAAGTATAATTGCAAGCGGCAACGACTAAATAGCCAGTAATTATAATCTTTGGATGTGAGAACGAACAGGTCGATGTACACATATAATATGTATCAATATACCATTTCTTTTCTTGAGACTGTCTCTACTTTCTGAATCCTACATGTATTGTATATTACTTTTTAATAAATATATTAAATACATAAAATGGTACTATTTATTACATCCTGTGTTTCATATTAGGTACTGATCTTTTATTGCAAACAATTAATAAAAATGTGATTATTAATAATCAATGTATTATTTTGTGGAATTAGCTATTACTTCAAACAGAATATTTTATCTCTGTTTAAATACAATGCTTTCTGTTTCTATACTCATTTAAAGCAGAATAAATGCTTTTTCAATTTATATAAATAAACTTTTATTTATTGATAGTAAACAAAATAATAATTGTTGTTGAAAATTTAATATAAACTGTTGTTGGCTTCTTTGAACCTTTTGTTATCAAATACAATTTTCAAAAAGGACGGAAAAATATTCAAAAGATTGTCAAAAAATATTTTAATGACAGTTGTTATGCGAGGTTCCATATTCGTTACAAGTTGCGGCATGTCTGTTATTATCGATAATTATTATCGATATTGTTATTATTGATAAACAATTACTTCAAAACTGATAACAATAATGGTAAGAGATCAACTAAATCTGAACTCCTGTATGCTTTTACGATTTAACGATAAGTCAAATCAGCAATAAACAGAATTTTATACAGATTTATTGTTTATAATTAATAAGTTCTTGCACAACTTATGAAAATATTTGGAAAAAAGAACTAATAATTGTATATGTAATGTTAACATATAATAACTGACACGCTGCAACTTGTAAAGAATATGGAACCTCGCATAACAGCTGTCATTAAAATTTTTGTTGACAATGTTTTGAATATTTTTCCGTCCTTTTGAAAATTGTATTTGATAGCAGAACGTTCAAAGGAACCAACAACAGTTCATATGAATCAATTTCAAGATAAAAATAGCGCTAAATAGGTATTTCAATTTTTAACAACAATTATTATTATGTTTACTATCAATAAATAAAAGTTTATTTACATAAATTGAAAAAGCATTTATTTAGCTTTACAATGGGTATAGAAACAGAAAGCATTGTACTTAAACAGAGATGAAATATTCAGATTGAATTAATCATGTAATATCTCGTTTTGTTTACTTTTCCAGAATTGCGACTGTAACTTGGAAAATAGCCGAAATACCCGCTGTGCATTACACGGCAGTAACAGTAAATTGGCAACTATGCGACGAATATTCTCCGATGTGGTTTGGCAACTACGCCTTCGATACCTGTGAGTCAATATAATTCCTAAACTCACCACTCTAAATCGTAGAGGGCATACCAAAACCTCTGATTTTTTGAACGGTCGATATTTCAGTACATCGGACACGAAGTCCCATAAGATGATAGGTCTATCCTTATACCTCGTCTGTGGTCTGTGATATTGGTTCCACAATATTAGTTCTGGATGATACGGTAGCATGTGACACGGAATGGTACGGGGGCTCTAGGCCCCCCGAGCGTGAGAAAGTAAAATACATTGGGTGATTGGCCTACTCCTATACCTCGTCTGTGATAGCAGAGAGGATAGGAGAGTGCTCACGCCCGGGTTTTCGGCGTTCCCGATATAGTGCTGACATCTGCTCAGCCTTAGCATGACACAGAACCGTGTCGTCTTTCCTAGAACAGAACCGTGTCGTCTTTTAGCATGACACAGAACCGTGTCGTCTTTCCTGGAACAGAACCGTGTCGTCTTTCCTGGAAGAGAATCGTGTCGTCTTTTAGCATAAAACCGAACGCACATTATTTTTTAAACCAGGATTAGAACGTACAGCTTAATTGTTTTATATGAAATATCTAACTAACATGTAAATCTTGTGTACAAAATCTCTAATTAATATAAATTAAGAATAATATTAATTGTAATGATACGTATTTTATTTTTTTCCAATTTTGGCCCTAAGAATTCGTTACGGGCTTGGGTACGGGTCTAGAAGCGGGAAGACAGACCAGCCGTACTCCACTCAATGACAATTCACACATTGCAGGCAGACACTCAGGAGAAAGGCGATACAAGTTTCGGGGAAAGATCCTTGAACAAGGGATCTTTGCGCAGTATCCTGCGAGGCTTACGTGAGAAAATGAATTCACGGAGTCAGTAGGCGTGGCACAATTTACGTAAGGTTAATGATAGTTCAGTAAGTTAAATAACACTATATTAAGCAAGCCATATAGAAGTTAATAATAACATCACTCTCCAAAAAATTATTATAATTTACCATATTTATATACCTTCTATGTGTATGTAACTCCGTAAGGAGTTAATGATATTATCGATTTATATGTAAGTTCATTCGAAACAAATTCGTCAAAATGCCGGAAATATTGTCTTTTAAGTTTTTCACGTGAAACGTGCATTATTTCAAATATTAATACAAATAAAGGTTACGCACATATTTGCCGAATATACCTAATGTAGTTATTAAAAAAATCAAATATATTAAAAATCACGTTATAAGTTACAAATGAAATACTATTATTACCATTATCTATTTCAAAAAGAACGCAGAGTTAAATCTTGGGTATTGCGATAACTCGCTCGCCCGAACTTGCCCTATTCTTTGCGAACGCGCTCGATGAAGTCGGGTCATGGTCCGTCCGAAAGGCTCGGACCGCTCGACGTGTCCCGATTCGAGTGCCCGATTCACGAGCCAGCCCGCACATCCCTACTGTGTCACATCTGGAGTTTTATGGCATGCTAACAATCGACATTGAGTTGCAAATCAGACCGTACAAGCAAACGCATTCGCAACTTCCAGAGGCCTGATTCCAAGGCTAAAAGAAGAGGCCACGACCTTCGGGTCACCGATTCTGTTGAAATTTTGCACACTTGTAGATCTCGTTCTCCTGTTCACGAATATATACCATTGTAGGGGCAGATACTCAATAGTTTTCGAGATATTGACGATTAAAGTTTCATTATTTCTTATATAATGCCGTATTTTTCCTAGATTACAAGAATCGGTGTGGCACGACGGTAGCGTACCGAGTTTTCAGCCGAACGACCAGGGTTCAAATCTTGCCGACTAGTGCATTTTTTTTTATTATGTTTTATCATTGTCTATTTATATTATTAATTTCAATCGACTAAATTTCACGCATAAAATTGCATTTTGAATTATAAATAACATGTATTTATTTACTAACAACAGAATTATTTACTATTATTATATATTATTATTTATATATCAAATATATATATTAAATTTTAAGAAGTCTTTATAAATATCCTGTGTTCATTTTCCGGTTTCCGAACAAGTTACTGTTACGTTTGTGTGATGTGACATAAGTTCATCTACCTTTACTTGAACCAGTGCGGTCTTTTCTCCCTTTTATGTTATCGTAATTTCGAACGTTGATTGATACTGACGTCCTGTCTGATCCATGTTGATTATATAATTTAAATGGAATTGCTAGGTGATATATTTTACTACTTTCCGATAATTTTCGGCGGCCTGCTATGTTTTATCAAAATGAAATCGGTACTTATCATTATATTGAAATTTAATCGATTTAAATTGATAATATAAATATACAATGATAAAACATAATAAAATTTTTAAAAAATGCGTTAGTCGTCAGAATTTGAACACTGGAACATATTTACTATATCTGTATTTCTATCGATATCTGCATTCCTATGTAATAAATGATTTTTTGCTTTTCCATCAATGATATTATTTCTTAACTTATTCAGTGATATTACTTATTAGAAGATCAATGATATTACTTCTTAACTTACACCGGATTATATCCCGCTTTGTATTAAACAATTTTTGGATATTATTCCGAAAGGCACCGATGGCCGATCGAGATGAAACTTGGTGGGTATGTAAAACTCAACATTCTGAACAACTTTTTCCTATACATGTAACCGCGGCTCGGCCATAGTTTTGGAGATATTCCTATACGTGTACGTTCGAGGCGTGCGTATCACATTTCTAGCGGAAAAAACATAAACAGATCATTGTGTCGATTCCGTCCCCTCAACGGCCTAACCCCAACAAACTTGAATTATACCACCGGCTGTACTTCCGAAAAGCACCAGGGAAACACAATACGCACGCCTCGGACGTACACGTATAGGCAAAATTCAATGTAGTAGTAGCTGCAGTTTTCCGCGAATATCTCCGAAACTATGGCTGAGCCGCGGTTACATGTATAGGAAAAAGTTATTCAGAACGTTGAGTTTTACATACTCACCAAGTTTCATCTCGATCGGCCACAGGTGCCTTTTGGAAGGACAGCCCACCTGTTATCTAAACATTCTTTTAAAGTCCTTTTTTACAGTCGCAGAGGAAGAAACGCTCTGTATTTTGGAATTCAAGTAATTGTAGACACTTGTATGATTCTGTTATATATACTACTTTGACAAAATTAGAAAATAAAAATTATATGGCGTGTGTAATACCGTACAAAGCAGTTTCAGATGAATGATAATGTGTTCAGGAACTGTTACAGAAATATGTAAGATCACCCTGTCGATGAAGTATCGAATGCGGTTTATGACACGAGCGACTGGAGTCCACCTCTTTTGAGGAGTTTCGTGCACACTGCATGTTTAGCCTTCCTTTAATTAGTTTTGGAGGCAGGTCTCTGGAAGTTGTGGATGCATTCGCTTGTATGGTCTGGCTTGCGAGTGACCCGAAGGTCGTTGCCTCTCCTTTTAAATTCCTCCTTGGAATCAGGCCTCTGCAAGTTGCGAATGCGTTTGCTTGTACGGTCTGATTTGCAACTCAATGTCGATTGTTAGCATGCCATAAAACTCCAGATGTGACACAGTAGGGATGTGCGGGCCGGCTCGTGAATCGGGCATTCGAATCGGGACACGTCGAGCGGTCCGAGCCTTTCGGACGGCCCATGACCCGACTTCATCGAGCGCGTTCGAAAAGAACCGGGCAAGTTCGGGCGAGCGAGTTATCGCAATACCCAAGATTCAACTCTGCGTTCTTTTTGAAATAGATAATGGTAATAATAGTATTTCATTTGTAACTTATAACGTGATTTTTAATATATTTGATTTTTTTAATAACTACATTAGGTATATTTGGCAAGTATGTGCGTAACCTTTATTTGTATTAATATTTGAAATAATGCACGTTTCACGTGAAAAACTTAAAAGACAATATTTCCGGCATTTTGACGAATTTGTTTCGAATGAACTTACATATAAATCGATAATATCATTAACTCCTTACGGAGTTACATACATGTAGCGTCCGGTCGCACGCACACAAAAGAGTCTTTCTTTCGTGCAAACGGCCAACGCAATTTACGACTCTCGTTCGACGAAGCTATTTTTGAGTGGACATTTTCCAGACCTAGTCGAAGTATGTTTATTAGAGTTTTGTCCCAAAGTCCTCAATAGCAAACCGAGACCGTCGTAAATTAAGAGACGAACTGAAGGGCACTTGAAGCGGACCCAACGGTCTATCGACACTTGGGTCAAGCATGGGTGGCCCGGAGGAAAGTCCCATCATCTTCTCCGATCACCTCGCCGTTCCGAAAACAAAAACGCCAAGGGCGGAAGGAACGGGGGTGAGACGAAGAAAAAGAACAGCTCTGATTGGAAGGACCCAAAGCGTGGGTTAGCCAATCAGGGTTGTTTAGGATTTTTACCAGGGCAAACGAAGGCGTTAGAATTAAGTTGTACAGGACTTTCGAGGAGTCAGTCAGAAGTCGTCGCGAGACACACGTCGTATTTTGTAGACAGTCGTCGAGCGTTGTCCGAAGACACCTCGCGTAAATTGTACAGTCGCGAACATTACATGTACATATAGACATTAAAGTAAGTTCGCCAGCAAAGTGTAGAATGATAAACAGACCCTATCCACATACACATAGAAGGTATATAAATATGGTACATTATAATAATTTTTTGGAGAGTGATGTTATTATTAACTTCTATATGGCTTGCTTAATATAGTGTTATTTAACTTACTGAACTATCATTAACCTTACGTAAATTGTGCAACGCCCACTGACTCCGTGAATTCATTTTCTCACGTAAGCCTCGCAGGATACTGTACAAAGATCCCTTGTTCAAGGATCTTTCCCCGAAACTTGTATCGCCTTTCTCCTGAGTGTCTGCCTGCAATGTGTGAATTGTCATTGAGTGGAGTACGGCTGGTCTTTCTTCCCGCTTCTAGACCCGTACCCAAGCCCGTAACGAATTCTTAGGGCCAAGCATGCCAATAAATAACTAAAAAATGACAGTGTCTCACTCGATCGTAAAACAGATCCAGACATGATGTCTGAGCATGGGCAATCATGATGTCTAGACAATTCTAGAAAAATATAATATTAAATTCCCTACATTTCAATTTAAATAAGATAAGCTAATTTTTAAAGTAAGTGAAATTACAATCAAAGTAAATACTTTTGTCTACATGTATAACTCCACATAATCAAATTGTACAAAAATTTTAACAGCTTATAGCTGGCAAAGATTATTCGAAGAAAATTATTCGAATCGTTTGAATAGCAATACAGATCAAATTATATCGTGCTTAGTGTCATTTTAATCAGAAAAACTCCACAAATAGGTTGATGGAAGTGCTATAAAAAAATAATGAAAAATAAAGAAGTTTTGTAATTTGATTAGTAGTAGTTTCACACCGATATACCTGCTCTCGCCTCGGATCGCGCGGCTGCCGTTTATTGCACCCCTGGGCGACCGAGGTGGCACGAGCTTCTGGGCCTGGGCCGACGGGGCTCGAAGCCGCTTATTCGAGCTGACGAAAATTATTCGAAATTCGGAAGAATTAGTCGTAGCCTCCGAATAACAGTACAGATAAAAAATGAAAATTTAATTTGAAGCTTCGAATATAAAAAAGTATTTTTATTCGTCGGATAAATTCTCATCTAATAAAATTATTTATTCGACACTCGTCCAATAAAGAAGCTTTTTTTTATTCGAACCTTCAAATAACAAATAAAGATAAAGTATTTTTTATTCGAATTTTTATTTAAATAATTTTTTATCCCAAATAATGCCCATCTCTGCGAGGGCCGTTAGCACCGTGAAAGATTTACTTAATATTTAATTGAATTTAATAATTACAAAGAGTGTATCATGAACAAAGTGCATGCACTTGGAACTGTTACAGAAATATGTAAGATCACCCTTTCGATGAAGTATCGAATGAGGTTTATAACACGAGCGACTGGAATCTGCCTCTTTTGAGGAGTTTAGTACACACTGCATGTCTAGCCTTCCTTTAATTAGTTTTGGAGGCAGGTCTCTGGAAGTTGTGCATGCATTCGCTTGTATGGTCTGGCTTGCGAGTTAGCGTACCATAAAACTCCAGATGTGACACAGAACACAGGTAGGTGTGCTGGGCACTACGTCACCAACGCACTAAAGGACTGAAATGAAGGAAACACTTTTGTTTTTTCAATGATCGTCGCAAAAAATTGTTCTTCCCTGAATATGGATGGTACCATGGTTTTGAGTTGTAAAAGAGTGCAATGCAGCCCATAAAAAATTAGTAGAACGGTGAAATAAAGAGCAAACTAGAATGTTTTCGAGTAAAATTATTTAAAAATAGTTCTAATGTGTTTTTAAAGTCATCTAGTAAAAATCTTATGGTGCTGGGGTGGAAAAAATATTTATTCATGAAAGAAAATTTTTTTTAATTAATAATAACAGTAGCTAAATATATGAACAAATTTAAGATAGTGTTGCTGACAATAGCTCATTATTAGATTAATATTCAGGTTGGTCGCTTTTAAACTTCGATATGAGATCTGTATTTGTTCGAATTTTTCCGGGTTTTCCATTTTTTATAACTAGAGTTTGCAACTACAAAATTGGAAAAAAATAAAATACGTATCATTACAATTAATATTATTCTTAATTTATATTAATTAGAGATTTTGTACACAAGATTTACATGTTAGTTAGATATTTCATATAAAACAATTAAGCTGTACGTTCTAATCCTGGTTAAAAAAATAATGTGCGTTCGGTTTTATGCTAAAAGACGACACGATTCTCTTCTAGGAAAGACGACACGGTTCTGTTCCAGGAAAGACGACACGGTTCTGTGTCATGCTAAAAGACGACACGGTTCTGTTCTAGGAAAGACGACACGGTTCTGTGCCATGCTAAGGCTGAGCAGATGTCAGCACTATATCGGGAACGCCGAAAACCCGGGCGTGAGCACTCTCCTATCCTCTCTGATATATATCAGTGGTTCAAACAGCGCGCGTTCCGGCGAATCGTAGAACGTCAGGCAGTGTCGGAATTCTTCGTGTGGATTACCTTCTTCTTTCATTGTCGTGATATGTGAGCGAGTGGTTGAACGTGTTTGTCGCGCGAGATATATTTTGTTTAAATAAGAAATATTTACTATTTCACATTATTTTCGTTGGTATGGTTCCATCACTACTTTATTTTCCTCGTTATTCAATTTTATCTAAGAAGTATAAATGAATATCTCACAAATATAACCCCAACAACGTGGTCATGGGCCCAGAACACGTGGCGTTGTGCAAGGTTAAAAATGATTAATTCAGAAGAGGGAACAAAAATCAAATACACAATTTGGAAATAACGGAAACGTAACGATCAAAGAAGGTAAGATACAATAGTTGAATAAAAACAAAAGAGACCAACAATGCAGGTACTGTAAGAAGCTTGGAGATTTGACGGAAGACTGTTACGCATTAAGAAAAAGACAACAAAATAATACAAGAGGAAATTGGCACAGTGAGAAAAAGGCTTTTTATAGTGAAAGTACCATGGAGCTACGAGGAGATAGTGATCACGAAGCACAGGCTATAGATATTTCAGAAAAGCCTCTCGACGAATAGCTAATCGACAGTGCAGCTGTGTCTGACTTTTGCAAAGAAAAGAAATGGTTTCAAAATTTCAAAGAATTGCCACCCATTGATGTTTTAGTAAGTGATACAAATTCCAAATCACAAGTTTTAGGAAAGGGTTACATCATCTTTTATGTCAAAGATAGAAACAAATTTGTACAAATAAAATTGAAAGATGTTCTATATGCACCAAGTATGATAACGAATTTATTAAGTGGATCAAGCATGTACATAGCAGGATTTCACATAAATTGGAAAAATAACAAAATGGTAGTATACACAGATGAAAAGAAATATTAATTTACGGTTTATCGAAAAGAGAAACTACATATATCGTAAACCTGGGAAGAGAAAAGATGAAACATACATGTCTGGATGGTGCCCAAAAGGTGAGATTAATATGAATACGATGCATAGAAGATTATGTTATATAAATAAAAGCATCATTGACTACATGGAAAAGAAAAATATTATAAGAGGTATGGAAAAGGTAAATGGAGACATGGACATGTGCGATATATGTCAAATGGCGAAGGCAACAAGGTCATCGTTCAAACCAGTATCAAGGATAATGTCCAACGGAATACTAGAAAGAGTTTACATGGATATATGGGGATCATCCCCGGTGACATCATCGGGTGGTTGTAAGTACTTTTCATCAATAATAGATGGCTACTTCAGAAAAATATTTATCTATACAATGAAAATGAAGTCTTACGTTTTTGCGTACTTTAAGCAATTTGTTAGCTTGAGTCGAAAGACAGCACAACAGAAAACTGAAAATCATTAGAACAAATAATGTAAAGGAATTCTGTCACTCAGAATTCGACGCATTTTTGAGACAGACAGGGATAAAAGCAGAGGCATAAAAAAGGGATAAAAACAGGATGGCAATGAAAGAAGTAAGAGCCATGTTGCAAGACAGTAGATTACAAGCAAATTTCTGGGCTGAGACACTGCATGCTTTTATTCACGTGAAAAACAGATGCGTGCACAAATCATTAAAAGACATTACACCAGACGAGAGATGGTGTAGTCACAAACCATCGATAAGCCACCTCAGAATTTTTGGTTCATTGACGTATGTTCATATACTGAATGCAAGAAGAAATAAGTTAAAGGCGAAGGCAGATCTCAGAACCCTTGTGGGATACGGGTTGAAAACTAAAGAATATAGAGTATGGCTACCAAAGACCAGGAACATAGTAGAGACCGTACATGTAAAGATTGATGAAAGCAAAAATGGAGTCGTAATGCTATTTGGAAAAGAAAGGTTAAATAAGAGTTTTAACATTATTACTGTGATGTATGAACTGGATAACTGATTGGTATAAAATATAATATATTTCGGAATTTTACAATGGTAAGTGTTGTTCGTACAATTTACAGTTACGCCATCTCAAAGTCTAGTCTACCTATATTCTGTGCCATCTTTTAACAAATCATAAATAGGACCCAAAATGGCTGACACATTTGGCGCAAAACGAGTATGATAGTTAACTAACCCTACGAAAGCTCGAATGTGATTTTTATTGATAGGCACCGGTGCCTCCAAAATGGCTTGGACCTTACTGTCATCTTGTTTAAATCCTTTTGCATTAATTACTTATATGACCTAAATATCTAATTTCTGAACTGAAAAATTCACACTTATCTCTATTTACCTTGAGTCCTGCCTTTGATAACACTGTTCAACAAAATAAAACTTATTTCGTGTTTTGCAATACCTGTTGGGTGATTCCTATAGACTTTGTCATTCTAAAACCAAATGCGAAAGCAGAATTGCTCTATCACGCAACGTTTTCGAAAAATATTGGTTTTTGTAAAAATGCATGACTGATAAAAAATGACGTGTTACGCAAAAACTAAACACGCGAGAATGTTCAAGTTTGAGTTAAGAGATAGAGAGGACTCTCCTCTGCATATCCATATAGCCAATTATATTTTTATATACTTTCTAATAGTTGTAAATGGTTGTTAAAGTTTGAAAATGAGCCGACGCGGGTACATTATACGCTCTATTTTTGTATTTATGTGAAAAATTCTTTATCTATGAGGAATTTACTATACAGGAATGCATTCTACAGATATTTCTGGTAAAGAAACCATTCACGAAAAGTATTTGGTTTCCTTAGTATATGAGCAGGTTAAGAAAATATTTATTGGTAGCTTGTGCGCGACGCGTTCACGCCAGACGGCCATTGCAGCCTTTTCTCGACTCGCCAGGGCTGTCGTTATGCGTAGTCTTTGCTTACTATGCTTAATTACAATACATACATTTTCTTTTGTCTTTTTGGGTGCCAATCATTACACCAAATGATAAAAATACGAGTTATATTCACATTTCATTGAGGAAATGCTTAATGAAGAAACTTAAATACAAAAAGTAACTTATTTCTGGTGTAAAAAAATTTTAATATGTTTCCGCCTTGCTTGACGCTTGTACATGTTATCCTGATTTTCAACAATAAGTGTCCAACAGTAATTAGCAAGCATCGCATATAAGTCTTTTCCTTGGTAACGTTTTTATTGTTTATATAGGGTTTATTGGCGTATACTGTTGTTTTGTAATCGGCACAGATTCCAATTTCTTCATTTTTCTTAAATACAGGCACCAGAGGAGTGCCCCAATCAGAATCTGCAATCTGAGTAATAATACCTTCTCTCTCTAAACATAGTAATTCTTTTCCTACTTTCTCCCTAAAAGTCAAAGGCAATGGTGTAGGTTTACAAAAAATTGGTTTCGCGTCTTGCTTTAATTCTATCTTAATTCTATTTATTACGCCCTTAACCTGGGCGGAATAACTCTGGAAATTCTTCATGAACTCCAATTAATTCTTCAATAACTTTAAATATCAGTTTATGTCTAATCTTAATTAATTGTTGACTCCTAATTCAATCTCTACTTACTAGAGGCGGACCATTAGTATCAACGACTAATATGTCAAGCGTCTTTTGAAAACTACCATACTGTACATTGACTTCAAATTTACCGATTGGAATTATTCACTCTCCAGAATAACTTCTTAATACAATTTCTGTTTCACATAACTCCTCGTGTTTAAAATCTTTGTGATATAACCAGCTTGGAATTACAGTTCTAGAAGCACCAGTGTCTAATTCCCACTTAACGCTATTACCTTCTACCTTTAATTTAATAGTTATTGGTCTTGAATTATTGTCCCTTAATTCAAATAAATCTAAATCGTCACTACAACTTGACTCTTTACTATTATAGCGACGACTTTCATGGCTTTGCATTTGGTTTTCGCTGATTACATTTTGTACAAAGTGTTGAGATTGATTCTTAGTACATACCTTTGCAATATGACCTACCCTTTTTGAAATCTTGCATTTGAACTTCTTATATTTGCAAGTCTTAAAATCATGAGTTGTACCTCCACATACGAAACAATTCTTATTGTCTTTTAACACTTTCGCATAATCGATTCTTCGCATAACTAGCTTCCTCTACCTAATTGGGAAATTGCCTTGCTGGTTTACCTCCTTGGTCTCGGACACGAGCACTGCTTCCCTCTTAATTGCGATGTCGAATATCTCCGTGAGACTTTTGGTTTCGTTCTCCTCGCATACACGTTTTAAAATACCGGCTTCTGAGAGGCCAGTTACAAACTTGTCTTTTAAAATTGCTTCCAAAATGATACCAAATTTGCAAGAAACTGAAAAATTCTTAACTCGAGCATACCAATCAGCAATTTTTTCTCCACTTGCTTGAGTGGCTCTGTAGAACTTGATTCTTTCACGAAAAACTGTCGCGTGTTGTTTGAAATAATCCTTCAACAGTTTATTGAGGTCTTCAAACAACTTAGTATGAGGAGCTTTTGGATGGCACAAATCTCTTACAGTTTTGAACACAGCAGGACTTATGACTGTTAACAAAATAACCACATTCTTTCTATTGTTACGTCCCAGATGGGGCTGTTTATAATTTTCCGGGGATAAGGCGCAGTTTTGAACCTACCTGCGTTCACCGGCTTTGGTTCGGGAGATTGAGGGCTGGTTAAATAAATTGTACTTTAATTTATATATAAAAACGGGAAATGTCTCGTTTATTTAGAGTCTAGTTCTGAATCAGCTCATACATGGGTGAATTCTTATAGCGCATACGCTAGAGCACTTATAACAACTCGCTTAATAGAACGTTTAATTTACCGAGTCGCTGGTAGACACTCGCAGGTCGTGGTTGTGGGGTTTTCGGGCGCTCGCTGGTTGTGGGCGTTGAAGGGGCGCTCGCTGATTGTGGCCGCTGGACGCTGGGGCACACGCGGACACTTTACGCAAGGGTTTTCGAATTTCGGTGACACTGTTTCATTGCCGGCGCGACGCGTGTGTGATACAAGGGCCTGTCGACGGAACTGCACAGTAGCACTGGTTTTGAACAGAGTGAATTCTAATTGAAGAGCTGGTTTCCTTTTTATAATGTGGGCGGTCCTTTGTTTTCTTGAAGTGCTGGTTTAGCGTTTCTGCTTCCCGATCTTCTTGATGTTTCTTGCTTCGTCAGCTTTGTGTTGCCAAGATGAAGTCGTCGTCTTTTCTTATGGTTCGGCGTAATTTGATATTTTCCTCTTTTGCGTCTAATTTGTAATCTGGTCTTCATCTGCGTGTCTTGCAGGAAGATCAGTCGGCGTATCTTTAACCGCGTCGGGTTGTCACGTATATTTCGATCTTATTTATTTCCCCGTGTGATAGTATTAATGGTCCTTCTTTAGGCGTTTATCGGCGAACCGTGCGAACCGCCGGACGTGACACTATGTTCATTGACATCATTAGCAACAAAATACTCTTGTAGTTGCTCTGAATATAATCCCTAATCCTCGTTCTACTCGAATTTTGGCAATACACCGTGCAAGGCCATTTTAACAATTTATTGAAATAACGCGATCACCTTACCTTGTGCCCAATATAATTTCAAAAAAGAACTTCCACACCACGCAGAAAAATAAATCGAAAGAAAATAAAAAGATAATACGTGAGGTTCTTAACTTCTCGTCGCCAATTTGTATCGTGTAACCGCCTATTCTCCTACGTGGATTACGTTCAAGTACGTTAACCCACACGGTTACATATTACCCCCACCCCCGCTTTCGAGATTACCAGTGCAGCACGCAGTTTGGATGCATTCTGGTAATCTCGAAACACGGCCGCGATGAGAATCCGCCGGTCGTTATAATATAAACTATAACATGAATGTTATAGCGTGCTATAAGGTATGGACTACCGCAACGCAGTCTTTCTGCCGAAGACAAAAGAAAAAGAAAGGAAAACGAAACATTTCTTTTCTTCCATACCATAACAAAATAAACCGTATCGCTTGTTGCATCTTAAAATTAAACAAAACCATCTTTGTCTTGGATGAAATTAAATCTAATCTCGTAGCACACAGTCTTTTGGCGGAGAATAAAAAGAAAGACAAAAAGGAACACTGTGATTCTTTATAATGGAAACGAAACGCAGTCTTTGACGCCGTCTACCAAAAAAAAAAAAAAAAAAGAAAAACGAAAACGACACACTTCAATAAAATTGAACGCAGTTTAACAAGAAAGAGTAAAAAACACTCTTTTTCTTGATTATGGAAACGAAGCGCAGTCTTTTTACGGAAGAACAGAAGAAGGAAAAAAAAAGAAAATGGGACACTTTTTTTCCAGAACGTAACAAAATAAACCGCATCGCTTTCTGCGCTTTAAAATGAAACATAACGTTCGACAGCCTTTGTCTTAAGAACAAAAAATATTAAACGAAACGCAGTCTCTGATGATAACAAAAAAAAAAAAAACGAACCTTCTTTTTTTTGTCAACCAAACACCACACGAACAAAAAAATTGGAACACTTTCTTTTCGCCACTCAACGCGATTGTCTGTACCGCACTGTCACTTTCCCTTCACAGATTTGTCCCCTTTTGGGGATTCCAGGAGCTCTTCAATTAGGCTCTCTGTAATGTTGAGCAAGCCTAGTGGGTCCCGGGAGTCCACGTTGGGCACACCTGGAGTCGCGGGTCAGGATCCAAGTCGCAGGAATCCCACGACAGCTCCGGGTCCTCCTCCTCCGGTTGGGATATTTGCTAGACTTAGGTAGTGCCCCGTTCGAGGCCTCCCTAGCTTCTCCGTGCCTTTTCCGGCCCCCCCTTGCGGCGTCTGAGTCTGTGCTGGGACCTGCGTGACCGTGGTTTGGGTCGCCACGCCATGGGCGTATCGCCGCTTCCGCTATCGTCTCTGCTTCCACGGACCCGCAGTTCTTGTGGCGAGTACCGGTGGAGGCGGGTCATGGAATTTCAGGTCCATGCTCGTCTGCGTTGGGCTGCTGACCATGGCCCAGGTCGCGTACGCTTGGTTGTTCGCCTCTGCTGTAGCGTGCTTGTCGGTTGATTTCAAGTTTGCGACTGATGTGCGAATGCCCTCGCCCGGTGTCATCCGTTCTTATATTTTGGGACGATGTCGCGGTTTCTCAGAATCCCCCAATCGGTTCGACCCTGGTGATGTTTATGGCGGATGTCTTATTGACATCTTGTTCTTTCTCTGGCTGATGGTACTGTCGTAAACATAGCGCGTGGAACGTGCCACGGATCTCATTTGTGTGAGGTGTTGTTAGCACATACGTCGAAGGTCCCTTTTTTTGTACCACCTCGTAAGGACCTTCGTATAAATGAAAGAACTTTGCTATTTCACGGTCGGCGGCATTCGATACTGGGTTTGTTTCTAATAATACGTGGTCACCCAGATTGTATTCCATACGTCTTTTTCCTGAGTTGGCTCGCTCGCACCGTTTCCGTGCTCTGTGTGACATTTGCCGGAATGCGAGCTGCAGCTTGGCGTGGTACGGCTTGTCACCTGTCGTCCTTTTCTCGCCGATGTGCTGAAACAATTTCGCCCACGGTCGTACGGGTTTTTCCTTCAGCAGAAGTTCTGTTGGCATGGTACAACATGCCATTATAAAGACGGTATCGAGATTTGACGTTTACGCGTTGCTCCTTGCAATGTTCGCCGACGCGACGCAGTTTCTCGTCCTTCTGCTGCCACTCGGGAAGCCGCTTTAGGGCCGTTGCTAGGGCTGGTGACATTGCCCGGGCGAGGGCTATCACGATCGGTACGCACGTTTCTTGATCTGCCCTTTTCCCACTGGGCGTGTTATATATTCGACTCATGATATCTGCAGGAATATTTTCTTTTCCAGGGCGGAACTGAATTTCTATCTGGTAGTCTGGTATGGTAGGCTTGGTAGATTGATAATATCCACCGGGTAAGACGTTGATTCAGCATCTTGTTGTGCATGAGGAACGTAATGGCTTTGTGATCGGTTAACAGTACGATCTTAGCACCATACAGGTACGTTCTAAGCTTCCCCAGCGCCCATACTATCACTACGAGTTCTTTCTCGGTGGTAAAATACGACATTTCCGGTCCCTTTAATGTTCGGCTTGCGAAGGTGATTCATACCGGCTTCTACGTCTTTATTGTCATGCCAGATGATATGGCCCTACTCTCTCGTCGCTTGCCTTTTTGTGTGGAGGGACAGGCAACGTCGATTCCACTGCCACCTCGAGTCCAACCCATTCCAGGAACTACCGCTATATGAGGGAGGGGCTTGAATCCCGGCTCGAGGGGTCAAGATCCGGAAGGATCTTTGCCGCTGGTGGTGTCCAATTGATCGATTGCGGAGCCGAGGTTTACCTCTGCTCGGTGACTTCACGCGTTAGACTCCACTTTAACTTTAATACGTCTCGCGCGAAATTCCGGAAGCTCCTGAATAGATGTTCGCTTACCAGGAGCGCTTGCTGCACCGGCCACTGATGACCTTTAGCAGCAGCTTCCTGGCGCAGGAGTTCCCGCGCTTGATCGTACTGCGGACAAACGTACAAGATATGGCTCGGTGTTTCAACTTCGCCGCACTCGCAGTATTCGTCCCCCACTAAAGTGAATTCCTTGAGCTTCGCACGGAAATCTCCGTGTCCGTTTAGAAATTGTGTGACGTAGTGATCGGGGATCACCCATCGTGCGCGGAGACGGTCTGTTACAGGTATTGGAAGGTGGTCCTTCCCTTCTCCGATGACGACCATGTCTGTTGCCACATCGCCAGAGTTGTTCGCCTTATAGCTCAGCTAGTGAATCGGTGGGTTTTTACAGCTCCGGTCGGCAGATCGGCTTCACTAATACGACATGTCTCAAATTCAATTTCGAGTTCTTTCCGTATCTTGTAGGCTCATATTCGCTCCGCTATCACCAAGTCTATCGGTTGTTATGTATGGAGACTTTCTCCACGTTCATTTTGATTAGAAGTTCTAATCTCTTTTCTGAGAACGAAAAGCGTCCCAACACGCCCCTTTTATTAATGGAAGATACTGTATTACTTCTTTATATGAAAATCTTTAGACACTCCCTTCTGGCATCCGTTAATTAAGATTCTGATAGGAAATAACCCGGATAACCTTGTAACGGTACACGCCTCGTTGCAAGAAGCGCTGCGAGGCGTGCGAGCCCTCCCCGCATTGGCTCAGCGACCAGGGTTCTTTGGGGAGGGGAAACGAGGTGGTTAAATGAAAACGCTCGGTTTAAGGAAAAAGAAAATAACTATATTTTATTTTAAATATTGCCGGAGGCCGGATTCCCCGTGGGTCCGGCGCCGGAGTCTCGGCGGGGGCCTGTCTCTCGTCCGGCCTGGTGATAAGGAAGAAAACAAAACAATGAACCGTGAGCGTGGACACCCTACGATCGAACTTAACCCTATCTTACGCGGTACCTAAATCTAACGGCCTTATTGACTAATACGCGACTTAACCCTATCGTATGTCCGGAGCGTCGGTATCTCCGGTTCTGGTACAGGTCGCGGCGGTCCGGAGTATCGCGGTGGACGCCGCCCGTCGGCGGACGGCGGCGGAAAAACCGGAATCTGGTTCGGTACGGCGCGCGGTACGCTGGCGCGCGGAGAGCGGGGCGAGCCGGGCTCGCTTGGCGTTGGCACGGCGTTCGGGCGCTCTCGGCGCGGTCCCGAACCTCCCCGACTCTCTCCGCGCGGTCGCCTCAGCGAGATGATCGTAACGGCCGCGGCCCAGCAGGTGATAGTGGACGGACGGTGTTTCCTGCGTCGGCTGGGCTCGCGGGACGCGGAGAGGAGGTGCGAGATCCGCGGAACGCTCCGTCTGTCGTCCCCGCGCGACCGCGGCTCGAGTACGTAGGCACAGACGTAGACCTCATGCCTACGACTCGAAACCGGCGAGGTTGCTCGTCTCCGGTAGTATACCGAGAGGCGAGCTCCACACGCTGCTGCGGCCGGTTGGAGACTGAACGTCTGGAGCGCGACGCGGAATCTCGGACGGGAGCGCGGGATGCAGGAACGGGTCCGAGGAGTGGGGATGACGGCCCGGAGTGTCGAAACTACGGTGCTCTGAAAAGAGCAGGCCATCGATCGACTGCTTCCCAGAACCTGATCGCGGTCTCGTTTTCGACGTATGGGACGTAAACCCACGTACGCCTCGGCCGATCCCAGCGCTTCGGCGTGTTCGCCCGATAGTAAACCGAGGCTAGCACGATTCTGCGCGGCTGTGAGAGGATCTGGGCTCGGGTGTTCGCCCGAGAGCTGCTCCAGACCAACTCCGCTCTCGGGTGGTTTCGCCGCGATCTTTATAGCCCGAACGCGGACCTCGTGTGCTCGTTCGCGAATCTTCGGCACACGCCGATTGGTCCGCGCCCGGGCTGGATTCGCGGATTGGCGCGCGGCTGGTCCTAGCCAGTGATTGGTGCGGGCCAAGGTACAAACTCGCTCGCAACGAGACACATACGTCTCGTTGCAACCTTCATTAACCCCATTTAACGAGAATCTAACTGAGGCCTGGTTTTCAATTGAAGTGACAAAAATGTGATTGTGACCCTACGTGACATTAAATCTTAAACAGAGTTTTCCCTTTCATTTTCAAGGTATATAAACCGTTTCATTTTCATCCTCTTTGGTTCCATAGCGGTTCAGTAGCGGTTTAGTAATCGTGCAGTCACGTCGCGTTACACGCATTAGAGTCAATTCTAGTGAGATCGGGTTAAAGTCCCTTTCGAATCAAATCGTAACCTTATAGATTCCGTTAGTTCGGTATATATTCTATTTGGCATTCAATAATTGCTCTCTGACTGCGCATTGCCAGTGCGTCAAAACCGTGCATTATAGGTAACCATTTCTCCAATTGTACACCCACTAAACTCATTCGCAACACAAACAACAGCACTTGTAATTATTTCAATTCAGAATATATTTGTCTTGTTTATTAACTCGCGTAATCTACAACCCTTAATTATTGCCTATGTTACGTCCCGAGTGGGACGAATTATGATTTTTAGAGGATAGGACGCAGTTTCGAACCTACCTGCATACACCGGCTACGGTTCAGGAAATTGAGGATTGTTTAAATAAGTTTGTACCCGTATTTTTTTTGAAACAACGACAAAATTATTCATTTATTCAAAATTAGGTTCTGAATCAGATATTTGAAGTTTGATTTTACAAATAGTAAAATATATTAATAGTAAAGTATATTATCTTCATATATACATTGTAACGTGGACCTCCACTCGCCGCGTGGGAAGGCGGGGGCGGGGTCCACTCCGGGAATTTATGGGCTCAGAGGCCGGGCCGCGTACGGCCGTGAATACGCGGTCCTCCCGGTACTAACAGATTCTTGAAGGTTCTCGGAAATCGAAAAGAGCCTGCTGCTCGGGCGCCAGGCACCGGAAGGGTGCCACGCGAAACGCGGACGAAGTCCGCCCTTAGCCGAAGCTGGGGGCGGGAGGTGAACCTTCGGGAACCGCGAGAATGTCGAGAGGCGCGAAAAGGGTCGGGGGTTCGGACACGGAAGGGAGCGAGGACAGCCCTCACGGCAGGGCGGATCGCGCAGGTGAAGAGATCGATAGTCGGGCTGGGCTCTACAATGTTATTGGCGTCGGATTTTACAAAGCCGCGGCCACGTGGCCGCAACCGAGAGCCCGCGCTCTTCGTACAAAGTTTGCGATAAGGTGGAGGGCTCGCAACGCGCTGTTGTCGATCGGTAAAATACGCCGCGGGGGTGCGGTAGATCGGCACGAGAATTGCCCCTCGCCGAAGCGAGAGATTCGCGGCACGCAGGTGGTCGGCGCGATTACGGTATGACTGTCGCGGCGCGGTTTCGGTTCCGACGGATGGCGAACGCTCGGCGAAAACTTCCCGATAGGCTACGCGACGGCTCGATAGGAATAACGCGAGAAGTACCGTAACGAACGGATGGTTGCAAACGGTAACGGCGGCAGCTCCTCCGAGGAAGACTTCCGCACGATATTTTTCCGGGAACTCGATGCCGCGGCTCAAAGTACCGATGGATTCGGTACGAGCGGAATGTCCGAGGCGAGAAGCGCCTCGGCGCGCGAAAACTCGGGGAACGAGACGCGATATTACGCGTCCGACGGGCGATCCGCGAGCTCGCGTTGCCGCGAGGGCACGGAATCGTCGTCGGCCGACCTCGTCGGTTCCCCGACAGAGCCTGGCGAACCAACTCGCGAAAAACAAACGAAAACGGTCACTTAGGGGACTCACCGTTCCTCCCGGTAGAATTCCGCCGTCGGTCGCGGTTCTGCCCGTCTCGCTTGGGATGGTCTCCGGTTTTCGGCTCTTGCCTCGTGACGGGATCGAGATCTTGGGACCGCTGCAGCTCGGTAGTGGAAAACACGCACTTCGCGTGTACGGTAATCGGGACTAATACTGCGGTAGCACAAACTACACGGCGGTCCGCGCTAGCTCGGTATTTTTCCGGGTGCGATTCGGTATGGAAGTCACCGCGACAGTAATTCGGCCTGGTCCGTTCGCGTTACGGCAGGGTCCTCGTATCCCCACTCCGTGCCCTAGTCCGGCTTTTCCTCTAATAGGGCGCGCGACTGGCGCGAAATTCGTAACTCGCAGGATCGTGCCTACGTCGGGTCCTTGGGCCCCAGACCTTACGCGAAAATCATTCCGAAATGGAAACGCGGGGCAGATCTGCGATCTCCCCCGGTATGGAGAGGGGGGGGGGGCGCCTACACCACCCTCGCCGAGGCCCCTTGCAATTGGCTAGGTGAGGCGACGGCAGGACCGCGAAATAGGTTGTCGGTTGGTCGACAGGGGCCTTCGTCCCGCTTCGTCACCTCCGGGTTGTCTGGCCCGTGTGTGGCGTCGCCCCTTCCTCGTTATTACGGGTGCACCGGATTTTCGTATTGGCCATGGTTTGGCGTAGGTGGTCCCGCGAAGCTCTGTGCCCTTTCCTCAGGTCGGCTGGATACCGGGGTGCCGTTCGCCTACCTGAAACTTGCCGGGCTCGGCGCGCGCGAAAGGTGTGAAAATGCGAGTTTCCTGTCGATTCGGGAGTTCCTCGGGGAGCGCTTCCTAACCTATCGAGCCGTGGTTCTATTCGCGATAACGTTGTTTTCGGGCAGTCCGGTCCCTTCGTTCGGTTGTTTGGGGCGCCAAAGGACGACGTGGTTTGTGCAACGTCACAACATATATACATATTTTTCACGCAATAACTACTTTTACGAAGATAATATACATTTCATATCGGGTAATATATCTACTGTTAATAGCGAACACTGTAAAATTCTTAACGTTTTTTCCTAAGTATTGTCACGTTGCCCTGATTTCCTGGCCCGTCCGACGGGAGAAAACCTGGGCAACGGCGGGTTTTTATAGACCGTGAGGCCGGGCCACGCTCGGCCGCGCGATACGTGGTCCACCCGTGACAAAAGGTATCTCGTAGGCTCGATTTTCCGACGGATCTTATCCGGTTCGGAACTGGAAACGGGCGCCAGACACTCGCAAGTGTCATACGAACAATTCGTAATGAACGCGAGACGCGAATTACTATACCGAACCTACGAGAACCGCGCGAGGGCCTGAATAGCGGCAGCCTGGGCCAGGATCCTACGCGGAGGGAATACGGGACGTTTCCCGCGGCGGAAAGGTTTCTCACAATGAAGCGTACACGAGTTTGGGGCTTCGAGTTAACATTTATTTCGTCCGTTTTTTACAAGGAGCTGCCGGGATCGCCCGGCAGCGGTGTAATTGAAGCCCGCGCGATTTTACAAATTTGTACGGCGGGTAGGCGGTCGGTCGCGCTATTTGCACCCGGATATGCTTTCTCACGCGTCGAACCCGATCGCGGGCGCGATGTACGGCAGCCTCTATCGACAATGAGCCGGTCGGGAAGCGACCGGATTCCGATGAAATACGCGGCAGCAAATTCTAATTGGCCGTGGCCGTCGGAAGTAGCCGGAAACGGCGATATGGCACCCGTCACGTCGTCCCACCGTAGGACATCTCTAGGTCGGCCATTCTCCCAAAAATCGGTCACGGTACGAGTCCCCCGCGGATCCGCGACTTCGCGTTACAAATCCGGCGACGTACAACCGTAACGAGACGGTCACGCGGCCCCCCGCTATCCGGCCGGATCCGCGTTTAATCAACCCGCCCGTATACCGACCGACGGCCTCACCCCCTCGCGATCCTATTCTAATTGCGATTTACGGCGGGCGAGGATACGTCTGGACGCGACTCGAAGTGCGACCGATTCACAAAAACGCTAACCGAGCCAACGCGAAAAAGAACACAGTACGAAAGCCTGATCGGCACATACCACGCGGCAACGTGGTTTATCGGCCCTCTCGCTCGTCCGACGTTCGGCAGCTCGACCTACGTGGATTACGGCAGCGGCAATCACCCAAATTACTAGTCTCTTTAAGCAGTGGTTAAGATGACTACTCGCGACTAATTCCGGTGGCACAGTGACCCATTTCACGAAGCCCGGCTAACGCGGAAGCGAGGCGTACCCCACTTTCCTAGTTTTCCCTGCTCCCGCGCGACGCTCGGACCTATCGCTAGCTCTCGCGCGGCAGGGCCGCGCCCGGCGGTCCGGGGCCCTCGGCATCGAACTTATCGTCTAACGCTTTTCTGATGGCCCGCGTTGATTGGCCGATTCCCACGGAGGAAGACATCGAGCCGTTCCCTCGGCGGACCCGCAAAGTTTTCCCGGGCGAGGTGGCGACGAGGTTGAGACGATGTTCTCCTCGGGTCCATAATTCCTCGGCGGCGCCTCCGGGTTGGTAAACCCGGGCTCGGTGTCCTCTTCGATGTTTTACTGCAGGGTGTCCCTCGCAGCCTACCCCTTGAACGTTTCCTTTCGAATTTTCCGCGCTTCTGGGAGAAGGGAAAAGTATCCGGGTCTCCCTGGGACCCGGCCACGGACCTGCAACTTCTCGTCGCGCCAATTGGCGCGGCGTTTAAAACGCATTAGTCTCCAAACTGGGTATCGGATGTTCCCAGGGAGAGCGATCGCGACAGCCGTTATCGCGGCGGTGCCGCCAAAGGGCCGGCCCGGTCTCTAGGTTTTGTTCCGGAGGGACGTGGACAAATCTGCTACGTCACAACTCCCCCCCCCCGGGGAAGACCGGGCCATACCGGTAGCAGCCACCGACCAGGCTTCCGCGGGCTCGGTAGCGATCGCTCGACCTGAGAGTGTCCCTAGGTTCACAAAGAAAGTGACGAAGTGTAGACAAATACCCACCACCAATCTAATTTACGACAAATACTTACGGAACTAGTCACAAAGGTTCGGGCGAGACATCTGCTTCCGGCCGGCACTAGCTTACACTTATTCGCAAAGGCTTTTAATCGCGCGCAGAGGGAGTTCGGGGGGGGGGGGGGTGGGAGTAACACGAAATAAACAACCTTCACTTTGGCTCTAGATGAATTATAAGATTTATTAGTCCGGGGGACGTTGGCGTCCCCGGCAGCCTTTTATTCTCTCTTTGGGGTTTCTCCCCCTTTTTTTCCAACGGCAACTTACTTATCTAGTTAACTTAACCTAAATCATTCTTAACACATTCATCCGCTCACTCTGATTTATCTCGCCTGCTGTTCTCGCGCTCCCCCCTTTTGTACGACAACCACAAAAACACACACCCACTCTCACATAATTGGAAATAAAACAAAATATACGCTCGATCCTTAGCGCTCTGCTTTTTCTAACAACGCAAATTAACGGATTTTAATCTTTAGCTTTACTAATTGGCCTTTTATTTGACATCCTGGGCCGTATGCCGGCAGCGAAAAAAAAACATGCCCATTATCGGGTCCACCTCTGACCGTGATTCTCGGCGGTTTGGGGGGGGGGGGGGGGGTGCGAGCGGACACGTCTCCCATTAGTTCGGCAGCAACATAGACAAAATTGAGCCGTGCCCGCGAGTGACCGCGACTCTCCGCGGTGGGTGATGAGCGGGTACGAGCATTGCCCCCGGCAGATCGGAGAAGGGAGGTGGTTTACGCCCGGGGTTCTTTGTAACCCCAAGGGTGGTGTGGCCCGCCCGCCTTCCATGTCTGGCCACACATGGGACATGATTTGATGGTGTACCCAGGCGGCCACACCGGAAGCAGTAGGTTGTTTCCGGGCCCGGGCAAAATCGGTGCTTGTTGTCCTGGGCGCCACATCGCCAGCAGCCGTTTTGCCGGTCCTTTACGCAGGCGGCCCACGGGCCGGCCTTCTTCTGCACGGCAGCTGGTGGGGGAGCCTCTTTAGGCAGCTCCCAGAGGGTGGCCACTCGTCGAGGCTCTGCGGGGAAGACGTAGGGGCGCGGTTCCCTAGGGGCCTCTGCCAGGCTCTTCAGGCGTCTCTCCTCTGCCTCCTCTTCGGTTTGCCGGCGCCGGAAACGCTCCAGGGCAAACCGTTGCTGCTCCTCGAACTGAGCGGCTCGCGAATTCCTCCGGTCGGTGGACGTTGGGGTTCCGGTAACAGTCTGCCCGCTTCTGGTGGAGGCCCGAGTCAGTTGGGCGATCGGGCGGCCCGTCATGATATGCACCAGGGGCCCTGGGTATGGTTTGCCTCCTCCTCCGGGAGGTCAGGCTCCTGGTCTGTCGGCAGCTCGGAAACATGTTCCCTCGTCCCTGTCTCCGGGGAATTAGTACGGGCTTCGGGGCCAGTCCCCTCGTCCAGCGGCAGCTCCTGGATACTGTCGTCCAACGTCTCATTCAGCTTCGTGGCCGGGGGTTCCGGCAGCAATAACGAATTGGGGTCATCGTCCGCGGACTCGTATGACGTGGCCGAGTCACTGGTGCGTTCGATGGCGTCTACTTAGGCTTCCGGAGGGCAAGTCGGCATTCGTCCGGGCAGGGTGATGACCCGCTGCCACGTCTGGGTAGCCATAGTTCTTCTGGCTGTCTCTCCCGAGGATAAGTAGGCTCGTAGGATTTGTTCCGTGTTGGGTCGGTACTCCGGAGAATCCAGGGCCCGTAGAGCCTCGACTAGATTGTCGAGGGGGCTGCGGGGCTCGGTCCTTTCACTCCCGGCATCCATTATATTCTTGTGTCCACGGCGGTACTGAAATAGAACCTTTCGTGTTAGGCCTAGTGCGTGCATTCTCGTGATGGAAGGAACGCTTTCAGATCGCTGACGTGGACTTTGCCCAAATCCTTGCCGGTTTCCGTCGCTACGTAATATACTACCGGCGAGACCTTTTTCGTTATAATTACTGGCCCTAAGTATTTCGGAACTAATTTCGCCGCAATGTGCTGTGCGGCCGATGATAAAACGCGTTGCCGTTTTAGAACCCTATCTCCCACCTCGAACTCCCGATCGCGGTGTCGCAAATTATAATGACGCGACTGTCGGTTGTACGCGTCCTCTAGATTTTCTATCACCCAGCTCCTCAACGTCGGCAGCTGGGCAACTCGCTCTTTCCACTTCGTCGTGGAGCCTACCTCGAAGTCGATAGGTGGTTCCGTAGTCGCTCGCACGCATTTTGCCGGTCACGGTTCTCGCCCGAAGTTTAAAAAGGCTGGGGAAGTCTGTAGCACTGAATGTCGTGCAGTGTTATATGCGAATCGAAACTGCGGCATATTCGCGTCCCATTCTCTATGGTCGCTTCCGATATAAGCTACGTACTTGTAACTTGATACACTCCGATTATGTTCAATATACGTATGTATGTATATCATCTTTACGAGGTTGTACAGGGTGTCAAAAAATTATATGTCACGGCCGCCATAGCGTGGTTCTGCACCTACGATTTGATGGAAATTGACATGGGGAACTCCCCGCAAAATTGATCTTGACCTTGAGAGTCGGGGTCAAAGGAACGGGATTTTTTTTTAATCGTGTTCTGCTGGTCGTGGGGATCAGCTTTGTGAGGGAGGCCATGGGTCGCGTCTCAACCGTTCTCTTAGGGAGTGATGTTGCATTTCTTATCATTTTTGCAGCTTCTTTATTTGTAAATTTTTTACATCCAGCGCCAATATATAAGGTTCTGAATCAGATATTTGAAGTTTGATTTTACAAATAGGGAGTATATAGCGCATATACTAGAGGGCTTACATGTATTTCGCTTTATAACAATAATATTAGTTTTACGGAGTCGCTGGTTTCTGGAGATCGCTCGCAAGTTGTAGTCACCGCAAGTCGTGGTAGTTGCGAGTTGTGATCGTCGCAAGTCGTGCTAGTTGCGAGTTGTGATCGTCGCAAGTCGTGGTAGTTGTGAGTTGTGATCGTCGCAAGTTCAACACTGCACCACTTCGCGGGACTTGCGTACGGAAACTGAGTTAACCAACTGAATTTTTACGGAAAAATTACTGTGACCAACGACGCGACGTGTTTAATATACGAACTTTCTACTGACTGAACCGATTTTGAGGAGTTGGTTCCCTTTTTATAAGATGGGCAGTCCTTTGCTTCTCAAAGGCGCTGGCTCAGGAGTTTGCATCTTTTAATCTTCGTGATGTCTCCAGACTAGTCAGCTGTGTGTCGCCAGGATCCTTTTACTTATGAAATCGACGTCTTTTCTTATAATTCGGCATAATTGGACACCCTTCCTGTTTGTTCTCAAGGTGTAAACTGATCTTCATCTACGTATCTTGCAGGAAGCTAAGTTGGAGTCTTTTTTCTGCGCTACATAACTACGTAGAATTCTTAACGTATATCTTAATCTTATTTTATTTCCCCTCGCGTGACATCATCGGATTTCTATAATAATTCATAATAATTCTTTATCTGAGGGTTTATTCATTGACGGTCGAACCACCGGACGTGACACCTAATATCGTAATCTAATAATTGAACGTTCCCACACGATACAATCTTACTGCTCGGATTGTATCAATTAAATTATATAAGTTACGAGGCTTTCTAATCTTAAATTTAAACCAACAAATATTTCTTCAACCTAGTGGCTCCTCGATTTCGCATTGGGTGCGTCCGCGTACCTAACTAACAAAGTGAAACCATATTCCTGGAGTAATAACACCCTCGCCGGCCTCCCGCGTTGCTCGCAGCCCTGGCTCGTAATAAAACTGGTGACACCTGTGGGATTCATTCAATTATTTTACGATCGCTTTAATTTTGGTTTTTAACACGTTAAATTGCTCGTAACTGAGTTTCGACAATATACTAGTTTTCGCTGGTCACATCGTAATATTATAAGCAATATACTAGTTTTTGCTAGTTACGCTTTAAAAAATGCTGAACGGAACAGCAAATACTTCTAACGCTGACATAATGAACTTGACGGTATCACTTGCAAATTCTATGTCGCTGTTGACGCAAAGGATATGTTTGTTACGTCCTCCGACTCCCTTTGGGATTGTTCGGAAGCCGTTAGCGCCGAGAACGGACGGGCGGTAACCCTTTCTCGAGGCGGGTATCGCTTGATATCGCTTATGGAGAAGGGCTGAAAACCCGTGTCGTAAGGAGAGGGAAAATGTTGCAGGTTCTAGGTTATTTTACTAAATAAATGGACTCTTCAGAAACGATTCTTTTGTAGCAGGAGTAACGAAACACGTATATTCTTTAGAATAATAATAAAGGTTACAAAATAATAACAATAATAGGATAACCAAAAGTATTAAAATATAACGGAGAGAGAATTTAACGAAGGAGTAAGAAATATAGATTTACGTATATAAAAACAATAGTAAGGAAACGAAATATATAAATGTAAGAGTATAAGTGTAAAACAGATGTTAACGCTTACTAGGGGGTTGGGGGAACAATTTGTCGGCATAAAAGTTAAAGCGGGGATCCGTCTCGGCGATCTTACAAATCTCTGGAAAACTCGAATTGCAAAGGGTAAGAGGGATGAGTTTCCAGTGGGGGGAAGGGAGTGGCTTGGGCGATGATCCCGTTTCCGGATGCTGGGCTCGTCTCCGGATCTTGTAACGGCGGTTCTCCTGAACCTTCCGTCCTGCTCTCCGGATCTTCTTCCTTCTCGTGGGTGGTCCTGATTCTGGGCGGTCCTACTTCCCGGGGGTGGTTGTCATGGGTAGGAATAAGGGAAACTCGTGCGAAACGTCTCTTGCACGGAGATGAAGGGTTACGAGTCGTACGGGGAGATAGTGCGAAACGTTCTTGCACTGTATCGGTAGGGTCGGGGTTGACTCTTAAGCGGATGCTTGTAGGAGTGAATTCCGCTTTTTCCTGTTTTTTCGGGGGAGGTATATCCGTCAGAGCATACTTTTAACTTCGAGAAAGTCTTCGTCTCAAGTAGCATCTGACGGATATTTTCGGAACTGTTGTACGGGGTGTTAGTGAGGGTGGAGTTTTTTGCAGGATAATTGCTGTGCGAGCGCGGGTCGTCTTGGGTTTTCCCTGTGCGTGTGAGAGAGAGACCGCTAGGCCTATGCTTGCCGTGCGCGCGAGGGAGAGTACTGGCTGAGGTTTTTCCTGTGAGTGTGAGAGAGATCGCTAGTTTTGCCTGTGCGTGCGAAGGAGATAGGGGGGAGGCGTACGATTCTTTGTAGGAATCGGGCACGTGCACATGCACTAATGCATGGGAACGTGACATGTTTACAAAACGTTACTTCGACATTTCCGACTTTTAATGGGGAAGACTCACCCTTGTCCCTTGTCTTGTGGTTGATTCCTGAGGGTACGGAAACCGAATATCTAGCTGTATCGGAAAAGGTCGCCGACCGAACGATACGTGGAAACAGGAGGTGCCGGAATCGCACGGCGCTGTGCGAAGTTGAATAAAAGAAGTCGGTTGTGAACACGTGTATGTGGAAATGAAAGTGGACTGTATTTGAATGTATGAACACTGTACAATATGAAATATAAGCTGTCTCGACTTTAAATGGTTTACAATTACTGCTTGAATTGCGTACTTCGCGTGCGTTGATAACGCGACCGAATTACACGACTAGAGAGAGCGCAGTAAAAGGGACCTAATCGCACGATGGTTGAACAGCGAATGGAGGACCAAATCGCACGTTGGTTGAACAGCGAAGCAGGAAGCAGATCTCGGAGACAGAGCGAGTCTGACTTCTTGGAAATCGCGGATTGGTCCTTGTGGATCATTCGATAATCCACGATCAACGATTGGGGCGCGATCGATAGATCCTGAAGGGGAAGGCGGGGTAGCGCGTGACGAGGAGGATACCACCTCGAACGTTCGCGCGATCGCGAACACTAGCAATTGTTCTTACTAAACTCGTCGGGCCAGCACGTAGAAGCACATTAGAGCACAAGTTTACGACCATAAAAGCATTAATTCAGCACCAAAAGAAAAGATTCGCGCCTGGCAAAAGTTTGTCATATTTCCAAGTGGAAATCGCGAAGTTACGTATCCGCGAAGGTGAGAGCCTACGACAATACATCGATAGGACAAGCCACCTAGTCTATTGTCCACGCTGAAGAATTCATCAAGGAGATGGAAAAAGATGTTCTGAAGGTGTCCGCTCTCCTAAGGGATACAGAAAATCTGGAGGAAGCTTATATAGTAGATATTTGGGAGTCGTGCGCGAGACTCGATGCGTTCGACCGACGAGCGTGAGCGCGTGGCGAAGCGTCGGTGACGAGGCAGGACAAACGCCTGACGTTCGTCGAAGGTTTCCGATGATCGGCGAAGAGCGCCGATCAACGGAAAAAAGGGAGAGTCGCGTTAGAACATTAGAGGCATCGACCACGTGTTGCCGTTACGCTTTATGAATTTATGTACTTTTGTTTACTTAAGAGACTACTACACTTACGACGCCGTGTTACAGATAGATAAAAAATTAAGAAATCGACGACAATCGCCTGGGAATGAATCACCATCAAGGTGGTTCCGCCGAGATTCTTTCGATCAAGATCCTCGTTATCGCGAGCGCGAAGTGTCATATCCTCTATCTCCGAGCAGATATGATCGACACAGAGATCGACGCACGGGACCATCTGGTTTTGAGGGGGAAAGAGAAGAACGCCCTTTTGCCTGGACCTTGCGTCACATGGGCCCCTCTCATTCCCCCTCTTATCGCTCCGAGTCATCAATGGGAAATGACGGAGAAAAACGGTATACGATTTTAAAGGGTACCGCATGTCAAGGGGATCGCATGTCAAGCACTTATTGTTGGCACTGTGGAATTTTCGGGCACGACGGGAAATTCTGCAAGAATCGTCCCCGTAGTCCGCGATTCCGACGAGATTCGCGAGATTCGTCCGTGGAATCAAAGAAATTTTTTAACTATGATCGCGCTCACCGTACAGGCGACATGATGAGCGAAAAGAAAGAAGATCGCCCAAGATCCGTCTGCTTCGAAGAGAAACCCTCATCAAGGAAGCACCTGCACCACGGATCAAAATTACGATCCCAGGACTGGAATCAGGAACGGGAGAATTTTTAATTGACGGTGGAGCGTCCATAAATTTGGTAGTCTTCGATGCTCTAGGAAGAACAGCAGAGATTTCACGAGAGGAAATCGAAATATCTGGACTCACCACAACCCCGATTTTCACCGTAGGAACGACAATTCTTCATATTCATGAAGCCCCTGCAATATTCTACATAGTAAAACACCTTGCCATAGAAGCAGATGGACTAATCGGAAGCCCATTCTTAAAACAGGAACAGGCTGAAATTTCCTATTACCATGGAACACTGGTATTAAAGAACAAACCTATCAGGCCTATTCGATTTTCAAATTATTTAGAAGTGTCCTGACCGATTTTATCTCTCCGGAGATAAGCTAGTGAAGTTCTACGATTTCAAACACTACACACGACCGATGAAGTTCCGATCAACACGAGATAATCACGCTATACTCCGATACATCAACATGAAATAAAAAAGCAGATAGATGCATTACTATACGAAGGAATAATAACTCCGTCGAAATCACCATATAATTCACCTTTGTGGATTGTACCTAAGAAACCGGATGCACAGGGAAACAAATGCTGGTGTATGGTCATAGACTTCCGTGCGCTTAATGATAAAACAATTTCTGATAAATACCCGCTACCACAAATTACACAAATATTAGATTGTCTCGGTGGAGCTAAGCACTTCTCCGTTTTCGATCTCGCAAATTGTATTGGAAAAGGTCGCCGACCGAACGATACTTGGAATGGGGAGGAGCCGGAATCGCACAGCGCTGTGCGTCGAAGTTGAGTGAAAAAGAGTCTGTGACGAACACGTGTATTTTGGATGAAAGTGGACTGTATTTTGAACTGTATGAACGTGAAATGAATGTGAAAATGTACGAACACTGTACTTTGAAATATACAAGATATATACAGGATAACGCGTTGAATAACGAATTTAAACCCAACGATTAGAAAGAGCGCAGAGAAACAGGACCGAGTCGCACGACGGTGGCACTGCGAAGAAGGAAGCAGAATTCGGAGCGCGACCGAATTCTGCCTTCCTGGAAGTCGCGTATTGGTCCTTTTAGGATCACGCGATGATCCATGATCGATTATTGGGTCGCGATCGATGGATCCCGAGGGGAAAGACGGGGGTAACGCGAGCTGGCGCAACGGCTTTCCGCGAGGCCGCGTTCGGTGGCCGACGTCACGGCGGGGCAAGAGGAACGCGAGACGAAGACCCCACCGCGAACGTTCGCGCAATCGCGAACATACCGCCCGCCTTGAAACATTGCTTTCAAAATGTCTTAAAATTAGCCGCACGCAATCTTAAACTACCGCAGAGCTTAAACCTAACGCAGAGCTTAGAACTAACGCAGAGATATGTACAAAATGTCTGTCGCAGCGTATGCAAGGTTAATTGAAGACCGGCGTGCAAGGACCGTACGTGAGCCTGTTCGACGATTCGGAGGACCAATGGATGTGACGCAAGTACGATAGGGTGCTTGACATTGAACGCCAACGGAGCGTGTCGAAGACGTCCACCGACCTGAAGGATTCCGTCGTCATCGACGAACGGATCGAGAGCTGACAGTGAACTTTTTGGGGAGAGCGCGCGGTGCAGGCGGAGCGCTTCGACTTCCGACGGAAAACAGTCGCGTTGAATGCAACGGATCCAGAAGGTTCGCGCGGAGGAACAGTTCTCGACCGACAGAGCTCGGCCTGGCGTAGAGGAATGGAGCGAATGAGAGTGGCGAGGGCGACAGGCCCGCGCAAATTTGAACAGATATCCAGTGACGCGAAGAAGTTTCGGCCACGACGAGTATCTGGACGACAAGTCCCATGGTTCGGAGGGAACCGAAGCAACGGATACCGTAATTTTTGCCTCCCCACAGACTGAGTCGGCCGACGTGACAGACGTGGGTTCGGAAGGCCACTGTTCCGAGGATGAGGCTAGCCAGGGGGGTCCTGACCAGAGAACGAAGTGAACCTCAGTAGAGTAAAGAGCTAAGTAGTTAAAAAAAAAAGTTTCAAAAGAATAAAGTAAATTCGTATGGAAGTTTGGAAGTAAAAGTAGGAAAAGTGAGAATTAACAGGACAATTTGATCGCGTAATGAACTTTCGCATTAATTAAGAATTTAATTAATTAATTAATTAAATATGAATAGTGCGAGAATAAGTCAAAAACGCGAGGTTTAAGGAAAGACAGTCGAATTTCAAGAATATTAGTGAAAACCTAGTGAATTTTCGCGGGATAAAGAACAAATTCGCGAAAATTAATCGAAATTCGCGAAAAATAAATCGAACAAATAACCGAGTTTCGAGAATTTTAAAACAGAAAAAAGTGAGAGTGATTAGTAGAAAACAATTAGTTGATTAGTTGATTAGTAAATTGGTTAATTAGTTAATTAATTGGACAAACGACCACCAAGGACCTTATTCAGCCGAAAAAGCGGGGAAGGAAGTGTCCGAGAACCGAGGCCACACCGCGAGTGGTCGGTCAGGTGAAAGGAAAAGAAAAGGAAAAAGAAGGTAGGAAAGTGACACCCGTTAGAGAAAAGGGTTAGACTCCCGAGTTGCGTAACGGTTTCCCCAAAGTACTCCGATCGGTTTGAAATTTAAAACCACATTATTTCAAGGGGCAAGTAACAAAAAGGGGTGAGTTGGGAGATATTTCTCCTGGGTGGGAAAGAATTTCCGATTCCCCCTCCCCTTTTCGAGATACGAGCAAAAGCAGGTCCGATATTAGTGCTAGAGGAAAAAGATATAGGAGAAAGTTGGAGAGGTCGCCGAGACCTTTCCAACGAGCCCAGACACGACCCAATCGGAGCAATTCGAATTTTCGATTTATACCGGGTGGCGAAGAAGTCCTAATCACTCCGGGCAAAAGTGAGTACGTGGGACCCTTGTAGGAGATATTTTTGGAAAGTAGGGAGGGGTGGTATTTAGAGAAACCCCCTGGTGACAAAAAACCGCCTACCCCCACTTTTTGATCAAAAACGGGCTTTTGCGAGCACAAGGGAACTTTTCTCGCAAAAACGAGTAATAGGCCGAGCGACAGGGACCTCAAGGGTTAACCGTTAATGAAATAAAAAATGGGGGTTAATTACCCAAAAATACCCACTTCGCTCTTAGCGAAAGCACCAAAAAGAGCATTTTTGGGCGTGTTTTCGGGGAACCCCTATAGATTTAATAGAGTAACAGGTTTTAAAATAGATTTTGGTTTAGTATAGTTAGTTTTGTACACTACACTCTGCACCACGAGAGAACCGTACCGTTTCGCGCAGCTCGACTGGCCGCGGAAGGCGCTGCGAACCGCACAACTCCCACTCCACCATCCACTCCCCACTGTGACTTTCATATACGCGGTGTGCCTATTCCTACCTATTCCTACCAACACTTCACGTATACCTATTCCTACCGCGACCGGTCAAATGACCGGTCTTTAGCACAACTTATATTTTTTAATATAGAATGAAGATAATAGCCAATTTGACAGTATAAAAATATAGTTTCTTTTATTTAGGAGTATATAATGTATATTTTATTCGTTTTCACCGCATAATATTTCGTTTACTATACCCTGTTTGGCCTGATGTTCCCCTAAAAATATTATGAATAGGTGCTCTTCCAGGATTAGACCCTTCTTTTACTTCTTGCCAAACAGTTCCGTCTACAGCAGTTTCGAAGACGTCTAGGCATCTCCTTCGGCTATGATTTTATTTATTTGTAACGGTTGCGTTTTCCTACGCGAGCGTTTAACCGCGAAAGGAAGGAATTCTGTCCTCTCCTGGATTTGCTCAGCGGCCAGGGTCGGCGGAGAGGACAGCGGGTGAAATAAACGGAGGCTGTTTTTAGAGAAAGATACTTTTTATTGCCGGCGGCGACTTGCCCCGGGTAGTGATGACGGTTCCCGGCTGGCGGGCTCCGGTACGACGGCTGGCTGTAAGCAGCACGAGAAAAACGGCACGTTATACTAATCGTAAATTAACTTAAACCTAATATGCGCGGTAAAATACGGCGAAACGCGGAGCGAGCGGGATTCGCTAATACGACGGTAACGCGGAGCGAGCAGGATTCGCTTATACGGCGGTAACGCGAAGCGAACAGGATTCGCTCTTACGGCGGAAATACGGAGCGATCGGGACTCGCTATTCTACGGAGGAAACGCGGAGCGATCAGGATTCGCTGTTACGGCGGAACGTGGAGCGATCAGGATTCGCTGGGACGGCGGGAACGCGGAGCGATCAGGATTCGCTGTTACGGCGGAACGCGGAGCGATCAGGATTCGCTGTTACGGCGGAACGCGGAGCGATCAGGATTCGCTGTTACGGCGGGAACGCGGAGCGATCAGGATTCGCTGTTACGGCGGAACGCGGAGCGATCAGGATTCGCTGTTACGGCGGGAACGCGGGGCGGTCAGGATTCGCTGTGTCGGCGGGAACGCGGAGCGGTATCGCAATACGGCGTTTCTCCGATTCGGTGGATTCCCGGGATTCCGGATCTACGGCTGGTCGGTGGGAACCACCGCGGCTCGGCGAGATGATAGTGAACTGGTGTTTCCTCGCTGATGGCCGAGCGCACGGTGGCCGCGAATCTACTCCGACTCCGGACCGACGGGACGCCCCCCCCCGTCGCCCCCAAATCGGATCGCGGTGGGGGTCGCTCGCACCCAGACGTTCCCAGAGAACGAGCTTCCCGTCACCAACGTCGTAGCTCGTGCAAGACGAGCTCCGAACGCGGCCGCGATTCGACGAGGACTGTCACGAGTGTGACGAGACGCCTGGTCGTGGACCGGTGAGCGAATTTCGCAGGATCGGCGGAAAGGAATCGGGGAGGAGGGAGAGAGCTGGAGCGCGCGACGAGCAGTAGCGCCCGGAGACACACTGCTCTCGTCCGTCTGCTCACTCGAGACCTCCTCGCGGTACTGGTGTCGCACGCACACGGAAGAAGCCGTAGTACGGGTCCCACCTAGCACCAGCGTGTTCGCACACACACACGGAAGAAGCCGTAGTATGCGTGTTCACACGCGGCTGCGAGTGGCCAAGAGCTTGGGATGATCCCCGTTGAGCAGCTCCAAGCCAACTCCGAACTAAACGCGTTTTGCTCCGGTATTTATGTAGAAAGCGCGGACCACGGAGAGCGCGCCGTCTCGCGAAATGTTCGCGAAGCGGCGGCGTGCTCCGATTGGTTCGCGCTCGGGACGGTTGCGGATTGGCTCGCACTAAGGTCCGCTGTGCGAGCTCGCGACGGAACGCGGATTTCGCCGTTTCGTCGCATATTTTACAGTCATAGTAGATAAGACGGTGTAAGAAAATCCGACGTTCTGGACCGCTTCGGATACCAATCAGGCAAATAAACACCGCGAGGCCGATAGGCGAGCGAGAACTGTAAACACTTTGAAGGGCCGTAAAGCAGTCCCTGGAAGGCACTTTTCGGCTAAAATCATGCCACAACTGCATTACGTTTCGTTTGTAACGACTTTATAGTTTCGGAATTGAGTCTTTGAAAGAATACTATTACAAAAAGATATAAATCGTTCTACCGGTCAAATGACCGGTCGTGGTAGGTAAGACAGACTACAAATTTTTCTTAGAAAATAAACAATAAAAAAGAATTAAATATTGAAAAATGTATTATACACATATTTTAGGAAAAGTCGTGAAGTTTAAAGGCGATTCAATTACGTTGTATATAGGAAATTCTAATCGAAATTTTAAAAACGATCATTTGACCGGTTGCGGTAGGAATAGTGTTAATGAAACGGATTAGCATGGAAGTATAGGGTATAGGAAATCGTGACCATTTGCATATATAATGAAATATAAATTTAATCTAATTAAATATTTGAAATTTTATTTAATTGCAAACATAATAAATAATCTGTACATTATGTACACACATTATTATTAACATTCACATATGTTTACTATTTACAAAAGACTAGACTATTTACAAAAAAACACAACTATTTACAGACTAGACTACACTATTTACAAAAAAACACAACTATTTACGTACTAGACTAGACTATTTACAGAAAACTATATACAACAAGAAACTTATATTTGACTCACACCGATGTCCGAATCATCAGACGAATTCGACCACTCGGGGCTTCCCTCTAACACCGAATCAGTAACATGATCAATTTCGTAGAGCCTCCTTTCCTCCTTCAGCGTGTGGGAGATGAAATTTCGCCAATTTTGGGGGGACACATTTTCTACGGCTGCATCTACAAATTGGCGGACATCTGCCAATTTGTAAGATGTATTTCGCGCCCTTATGAAATCTTTCATTTGTGCCCATGCCAACTCTATTGGATTTAATTCGCAGTGGTAAGGGGGAAGGCGTAGGACGGTACGTCCATTCTCATTTGCAAATGCATCAACAATATAATTGTTGCTCGGTTCTTTGTGCTTTTGCACAAGGTCCATTAAGCGAAGCTTGATGTACCGTGGATCCACCGTTTCCCCCATACCCTCCAGCCACGCGATGATATCGCCCCTTTTCCAGCTCAATGTAGGATATTTCTCCTTCTTGACGCTGTGATGAGGGGCGTTATCCATCACGATGACTGCTCCATGTGGCAGCATGGGCACAATTTTTTGGAACCATGTAAAAAATGTGTCCCCATTCATCTCCTCGTGGTAATCGCCCGTTTTTTTTCGCCTCGAAGCAAAGGAGGGCCCCTGATACAAACCCATCTGCTGACCCGATGTGCGTAATTATAAGCCTCTTCCCTTTTCCCGAGGGAGCAGGTATACCCGTCGTTAATCCTCTTTCTTCCGCGTTCCTCGGGCAGGTAACGCTGGTGTCCACCCACAGCCTGGACTTACAATCGCCGGCGTTAACCCATGTCTCGTCAAGGTAATATATCGGCCGCCCTTCCGAACGGAATTCTTGGACTCGTTCGATGTACCTACAAGTTAGTAAAAATTTTTTTTTTAATTTTTGTAGGAAACGAGGATAGAAACTGAGTTTTCGGAAAAAACATTTTTGAATGTAGATTGTTACTTACTGTTGTCGCCACTTGATAATGTGGGGTTGGTCAATAAGGGCGGTGTTCCGTTTCCTGACTACAAATTTGAATTCCATGCGATGTAAGAGGCGATGCAGGGTTGTTTCACTAAACGATGGCAGCCTCTCATCGCTATTTATGGCGGCCAATATTTTTTTCAAATTTGGTATTTCCCTATTCAGCCAGAATTGGTGGATTTTTCGGCGTATTGCCACTATATCGGCTTCAGACGTTTTTTCCAGTACATTCATTCGCCGCTTTTTTTTATTTGGAGATGTGACTTTCCCTGTGGCTTTATACTCCGCCAGGGTTTTGGAAATAGTCTCCCGTCCAATTCCTGTCTTTTCCGCAAGGTTCACAATCAGCTGCGTATATTTGATATCCGCGTTTTCCGCTTTTATTGTTTTAAATAAATTTATTATCATGAGTTTTTGAGCGGATCGCACAAACTAGAAACAGAGAAAAGTTTACGTGAGTACATTACAAAAACTATGATTTTTGAAAAAAGAAACAAGCTTACAGTCGCGAAATGCATGATAAATAATTATGTATAATGTAAGCTTACCTTTCCTCTCGGATTTTTTTTCACTGGAGATTTATGTGATGGTCCAGGAACTTGGTCATCCATTTCGAAAGCACAAGTATTTCAAACGCCATTTAGTACTGTTCGAACACCCGGTATGGCTACGAATGAGGCCGCGTGCAGCGCTGCAGCGCGTGGCGTCACTTCAGTGCCACTGCGCGCATGCGCTGTGCATTGGGACTGCGATTGGGTGCAAGGGACCAATCACTGCGAAGATGCGCAGCGACGGACGAAAATCGGTTCTCTCGCGGTACGGTTCTCTCGTGGTGCAGAGTGTATACACCTAGTATAGATAGATTAAAAAATAAATAGATTTATAGCTGCGTGCGTCTCAAAAATAGAATTAATATCGTACGTTGTAAAATTAGAATAGGTATTAGACTAGATTAGATTTCGACTAGATAAATAAGTAGCGTGCGAATTAAAAATATAACTAGAAGTTAAAAGTTAAAAGTTAGTAGCTATTAGCTTGAGTATTATAATAGAATAGAATAGACTGCACTATATATATATGTCGGAGGCTGGGCGGACTCGTCCGTCCTCGGACCCGTCGGAGATTGTCCGTCGTCGTTCTCCATCGTTTCGCTCCTTTCGCGCTTACGCGAACGTCGTATGGACTCTACACGTACACGCGATGCCGGATCGCGTAGCGCAACGAGAGACACGTCAACGAGCACACGGGCCGCACAGAATGTTCGCGTACGTCTTTTTGTTCTTTTACTCTCGAGAAGTCGCTTTCCTCAAAGCTAGTCTTCTCTCTACCGTCCCGGAAACTATTCTCTCGCCCGTGGTCACGTTCAACAGGGTCCCAGCCCATCATTCCAGGTACCCTGTCTCGCATCTCCCTTTGCCCCGCGCGCGAAGAGGGGTAGCGCAGGTACGCAGGGACTGTTTTATTGCCCCTTCGCAGGGCAATTATCAGGGTACGGTAAATCGTTATTTTACAATTAAACTAAGTCCTATAGGCGTTACGCGTTGTTGCCGACGGGGTGCATCGCTGCCATCACGGCCCGACACGGCCCTCCTGACTGTCACACGTCCTCGTGTGGAATTGCAACGACTTTATACATCGTCTGGAAAAGAAATACCATCTATGTTTCCCGTTCGTCCATTCTGACAAAATATCGATTGAGCTCTGAATGCCATGTTTGCCATGTACTCTATGTCGAAGCACTATACACGCGTTCGATGTCATGCGGGCAATCTTAACCAATTCTGGATAAAAACATATTCAGATAATTCGGTGCCACGGAATAAACAGTTCGGCCAAGCGGTTCTGACACACCGTGAGCTCAAGACAACAACATGAACTTTTAGTCCACTACTGGACACAGCAGAACAAAGCCACCCATGTGGCACCCGACCAACCACGTGGTCACACCTTTTTCAGTCGACTCATACGACTCCTGACCAATCACGTGGTCACACATTTCGCAGTCATCAACACGACCCAATACATCCATCGTCTGCCGTTACATCGCCCCGCCTCCTTTACCAGCTAAACTGGGTTTGGGAATAATGGCTTACGACTAATAAGCACGACGCATGGATTTTCACGTGTTTCTTTCCTCACTGTTGTCATCCCCGACACTGGCACATTCTGTTAATTCGGTGTCGCTCCAATTACTACGGATATCAAACTCTATGGGAACAGAACTATCAGGCATCAATCTCAGTCGCTCGTGAGCATATTTAAGTACTCTATTGCCACTTACAGGCTTCAAACGGTATCTGTCGTTGGGCAAAACTTCTATTATCTTATACGGACCGCGAAATTTAGCATCTAATTTCGTTTGATTTCGTTCGTGATTTTCTATAAGAACGTAATTTCCGACCGAAAATCTAACAATTTTTGCTTTGTTACTATCGAATCGTGTTTTGTCGTACGCGGCGTTTTGGTCGATCGCTTGGGTCGCTTGTTCTCTGATGTCCGAAAGGTCGAGTTCTTCGCCGTTATCATTAGCAACTGACAATGATATTGGTCTGGCAACTTTGCCTATCAGCAATTCCAAAGGGCTATGCTTAGTGGTACGATTCGCTGTACAATTTAACGCTAGTTGGACATTTTCAAGGGACTCTTGCCAGGACTTGCTATTATTTAGTTCTACCGCGGTAAGCATATTTCTAAGCGTACTCATTGTTCTTTCTACCTGACCATTGGCACGACACGTACCTGTAGCGATTAGATGCAGGTCAATATTATGGGTCTTGCAGAATTCACGAAAATTGCTGTTTGCGAAACATCTACCCTGATCGGCAATAATTCTGGAGGGGGCCCCAAATAAATTCACGCAGTAATTCAGTGCTGTGATGGCACTGGCCGCGTCTATGTTTATGGAATGTCGTAAAATTACAAATTTGGTGAACGCGTCGACGAACACAAACACGTATTCTTTTATGTTATTTTTGCCGCTAAGTTTTCCCGTAGCGTCAACATGAATCGTATGCCACGGTACGCTTACCTTTGGGATAGGATGCAGCTCGGCTTGCGCTTTACCTGAGTGAGACTTTGATAATTTGCACGTGATACAATTTTCGACAAATTTACGAATGTACTTCGACATGTTAGGAAACCAGTAATGTTGATAGGCCTTCTCTAAGGTTTTGTTCCAACCAAGATGCATAATAGACTCGTGAACATTATTAATTACGGACCATCGAAAATGTACGGGGACTATGGGTAATTGTTGACTGCGATTTTTACGTTGTATTTTTCTATGCAAAACTCCTGATTTCAACGAATATGTTTTGGCGGTATCAGGATCCATTTCATTATTTTCCAATTGGGAAATGATCTTGTTCAGTTCATCATCTCGTAGTTGCTCAGTTTGTAACCAGTTCTCCGATATCTCGGCCAAATTAACCCGTTTCTGTTCAATCCGTTTATGACTGTCTTTGATCGGTAAAGGGTTTCGCGAGAAGAAATCCGCGTGGCTCATGCGCTTTCCTTCTCGGTATACAATGTCAAAATCGTATGCCTGTAGGAATGCCCACCATCTGTGTACTCGCGGGGTAAGGTCCATTTTTGTACGCGAGGCTTTAAGCGAGTTGCAATCAGTGACGACTAGGA